>NC_136499.1:125798518-125831018 GCF_053919585.1 Euprymna scolopes | reverse complement strand
TCCCATCCCCTCTTTTCGATTGTCTAACCTTAATTTAAACCTTTGACACTTCCGATTTGGCGATGGATGCAACGGCAAAAACGTCATTTTTTTCCCCACATTATTTTCCTCCTTTGCGGTACAGGTTTGAGCCTGTCTGCCTACTACCACTTTTTTTTTGCTCAACACACACTTCACAATGCCAGACACCCAGGCTAGTCTTCTATATATATAGAAGTGAAAATGTGTGTTTGTGTGCGTACATTTTTTTCTCGGCTTGCTCGCTTATTCTTATAATTTTTTATATGCTACCGAGATGATAATGTCTAACATTTACACAACGACGTAAATTGTTTTTATTTCGGTCACTTTTATCTTACAACAAAAATTGTGAATTTGTTTTTTCTGCTCCTGCTGCTGCTATGGCGTGATATTTGACCTAGAAAACCATCTTTGTTTTTAAATGCTTATTTTCAACTCCTTTTTAAAGTCCCTGGCTTCGTGGCGTAATGCTGTCATCAGGCTATCAACTTCAAGGCTTCAGGTTCGAACCTGCCTCCCTCCCAAAACTTTTTTTGCTGTTTTTTTTGTTCGCCTTTTTGATATTTAAACAGGGGTATTACTTTTAGTTTCAATCTTACCCCCTGCCAACTGAAACAGGGTTATTTATGCCATTTTTCGCATTTGCTGTTTTTATTTTTTATTTTTCAGATTTTTTGTAAGAAGTTTTAACCATCATTCATTTGCATCACGTTCGTTTTTTTTTTATGATATTTATTACTTGGTTTACTCCCCCCCCCACCACCACACACACCTCTAAACACCCGGGCAATGCTGGAAATCTCAAACGTCTGTTAGTTTGTATGTTTGTATGTCTCACTAAAACTTTCAACACATGCAACCAACACTGACAAAATTGGTATCGTTTGAAAGCTCAGTCAACAAATATCCAAAAATTGGCCAAAAACATTCATTCTTTCACCATCAACTGGGCTGCTTTTTACAAGGAGGGGTCACATTTTTCGTCAATATTTCTGCAAAGTAATCATATGCCTTGCAATGACTAAGCTTAATTTAAGTGGCGGCGACATTATATGTCGCTGTGGGCGCAGTGACCAAAATGTTCACTTTTTTTTTTCATTTCTTTTTCCTCCTAGTGTTACAGGTTCAAACCTGGCTACTACATTTTTTTTGCGCTCACATGAGTACTTGTTATTTTTGTTTTTTAAAAGGGGTTTGAAACTTTTTATGGGCTCTGTTGATCAATACCCTTACCATAAAACCTCTCCACACCAGGGCAACGTGGGTACTCCCACTAGATTACAACAGATATAGACAACAGTTCTCTGGGGTTGTAACATCGGGCCCATAAGAGAAACATAGCTGATTCGTCTTTGATCCTTGGAACAGCTTCTAATGAATCAACAAATCTCGGGTTGTCTTTTCAGCAACTTTATAATCAAATGCTTGCCCCATTGGAAAGTTGCCACTGGTCCTAGACTAACGCATTCTGATTCCCTCTACTTGGAGCCATCATCGTCCGTAGACCGTCTTTCTCCCTTTCTCAACTCCGACTCTGTTGAAAGTTTTAGGTAGCCATACATACATTTAAACAGACAGGTGAGATTTCTATTATAGATTACATCTTTGAATGGATGGCGTAACAAAGACAGTATTATATTCACAACAAATTGTTGTAAAATAATCTGCAGTCTCCCAACAATTTTTGTTAACTGTTTTTCTCCTTCACAGCTCTTAATCTCAAAATTCAATACACATCTGACAAAACTCACTTCTGCCAAAATGAATGTCTTTCTCTGACCAACAGACTTTTTCTTGAAACCGTCTGCCTTTCATATGCATATTAGATGTCCAGAAGTTCACATTACCTCATGAGATCGCCAGCCTATAAGTAAACGTAGTGGCCATTGTTTTTCTTTATTCTTCTTGCTTAATGGCAACATATATAATTTGTGTGATTAAAAATTAATAAAGCCTGATTTTTGTACAGCATGTAGTGTTCACACACACACACACACACATATATATACATGTGTGTGTGTGTGTGTGTGAAATAAGAATTACAATTAAGTTTACAAAGATAATCCAAAATAGTAAGCTTAAAATATATTATAAATATTAAAGACTTAATATTTATAAAATAATCCTAACCAGATGTAAAAGCGCAATAAAACCAAATAGAAAATAGAGCTTATAATAAAACCAAAGAATTAATAAATCATGAAACTCTGCGGATTAAAGACAATCCACTTAATTTGTATTTCCTTTTTGAAAATTAAATGTTTTTTTTTTTTTTAACTCTTCTTTAAGTGTTTTAACATGTTTTAGTAATTCTTTGTTCTCTCTCCCCCTCTCTCTCTCTCTCTATATATATATATATATATATACACACACAATAAAATGGAGTACAGTAAATACAGTGGTTGAAACATTATGTCAAGACAAGTAACAAAAGGAGAAATAGTAAAAAAGAGCAACTATATATATATATATATATATATATATATATATATATATATATATATATATATTAAATTTATTTATACAAACAAACATTGATGGCTACATATGTGCATACATGTTTCTGTAATCACCCACGTTGGGGGATTACGTCTTCAGGCCAAGAATTATTGAGAACTCTTGGCCTGAAGACGTAATCCCCCAACGCGGGTGGTTACAGAAACATGTATGTACATATGTAGCCATCAATGTTTATATAAATAAATTTAATATACCTGCTCTGTTCACTCATTGAGCACTCTTTGGTAGACACATGTCTCATTGGATGTACTTCTAGGAAACTAAACTACTGGCAAAATATATATATATATATACACACACACTAAAAAGTAAATAATGCTATATGTTAAGTTTCTGACAAAAAATAAAAGATGATACTCTCACCCTTATTTCTTTCTCAGCACATAAAGATAGAAAAGCGAAAAAAAAAAAAAAAAAAAAAAATCATTTCAACCCCAAAAAGTCAATATTTGCATTTTTTTTTCTAACCAATGGATTACGGATCTGTATTTCTTGTATCTCTAGTTGCTTACTTTTTAAAAATACAGGTTCATGTTTATATAATGACCTTTTTTTTAGTTATACTTTTCAACCGGACTCATTTTGGTCTGGTACAGGAAGGGGAGTGCCTGGCTCGCTATTCATGGCAAAGTTTAAATGTAGAAATCTTATCAGCTTCAGATTCAGCCTCAGTCTGCTTCACCACACTGAATTGGAAAGATCCGTGTCAGTTTCTGATCTATAGGAGCATCAAGGGAACTGACTACATGAAGCCACAACAGATGAAAGTTCATCGTGACAAAATATTAAAAAAAAGTAGCAAGAGGACAAACAGACAGACAGACAGACAGATATACACAGTCTGGTACCTTAGATGAAGTTTTCTACTTTATCAGCAAGACTTACAATTATACTTAGAAGATGTGTCTAAAAAATTATAAAATGGTTGTGTAATGTAAGTTTTAAGGACAGGATTAGATCTGATGAACTCAGAGGAAGATTAAATCTGGACTATATAGGAAGACGTGTGCAGAACAGAAGACTTTGACGGTATGGCTACACTGAAAGAATGGATGGGAGTTTGATGTAGAACAGTTGAGGTAGCATGGTCAGTTGGCAGAGAAAGGCCAAGGGAAACAAAGAAGGTAGTAAGAAAAATGGACTTGAGAGAGAATGATAAATGAAGACCTGGCCGGCAATAAGTTGGTTTGAAAATTATCCCACATGTAAAAATGGGCATTAAATTCATGCCGATTTTCTTTAACAATAATTCAGAGATTATCTTGTGTCATGACTGAAATTTCATGTCATGGCTGAAATTTCATGTCATGGCTGAAATTTCATGTCATGGCTGAAATTTCATGTCATGGCTTAAATTTCATGTCATGACTTAAATTTCATGTCATGACTTAAATTTCATGTCATGACTTAAATTTCATGTCATGACTTAAATTTCATGTCATGACTTAAATTTCATGTCATGACTTAAATTTCATGTCATGACTTAAATTTCATGTCATGACTTAAATTTCATGTCATGACTTAAATTTCAGACAATTATCCTTATTATTACTGATTTACTTTCTGGTATTCTGAGATGTTTTTTTTTTTAAATAAAATTTAATAGCATCTCAAATTTTTTTTATTTCTCTCTCGATCTCTCCATTCGGTCTCTAGAGACAATGGATACCTTGTAAGGATAGCTGCACAAGTAATTGTGAAACAAAGGTTGCACAATCCCCAACCACACATCTCCTGAATCAGCACTGCTGGAGTCCAGTGGGAAGGAGAAGAGAACGCCGAAATAAGTAGAGAGCGCATGCAGCACCTGGAATTCTCAAATGGTCACCCATTTTAGTACTGACCAGGCTCAACGTTGCTTAACTTTTGTGATCTAATGGGAATTGGTGTGTCAACCTGATTATAACGTATATATAGTGTCTGACCTAATGTTCTGTATCTGGTTGGACTTTATGTTGTGTATCCATCCAATCATTCCCCCTGTCATTTCTTTGGTTGGTTGTTTTTGTTTTACGGCATATCAACCCTTTTCAGGTTATTTTATGCGGAATCCCAAGATTTTGAAGAAAAATTTTTTTAATAGAATATATTTGTTGTTTTCAAGTCGGTTTCTATTCAACCCATAGTTGGGACCCTAACAGGTACTACCACTTCGGGATCAGAGTGGACCTGGGAGCAACGGTAATTAAAGGGTGGCTCCACACTTCCCAAAGCCCGCAAGCTGGGGCCTCACCACTGGATATAGTTTAAAGGTCATATCCAGGACTATCATTTCTTTTGAATCGAGCAAGTGAGGTTAAGGTGATAGTCCCACACTGTCATACGTTACGCTTCTTATTCAGCCATCATAATCTGGTAATAATTGGGATATTAGGATTGAGAGAAGTTTTTTGAACTTTTCTCAAACTACCTCCAATGTGTCCTCACCTAGCTTAACGTCTGTGTTAGGGTGACCTTCAATTGGATGCACTAGACCTAGATATCTCTTACATCTGAAGTCTCAAACTGATGTGAGCCTACTATGCACTCTGCTGCAGTTTATGTGCACCCATAGAGTGCAAAGGCTGCACTATATCACATTGCTCCTAACCCCCTACTAATATATATATTATTTTATTTTTATGACTCAGACCTTGCTTATTCTTTGGTCCCATAAAAAGAGGAGAAAGAAAAAAAAGATACCTGATTTACCGTCTCCCTAGCAAGTTAGACATAAGATCACATGCGGATTTAATAAAAGTGTTTCTGTGGAACAAACTGGATTTGAACTTGGCACATCCAGCTTGTCAGTCTTAGTTGTTAACTACTTAGCCCCCCGTCACCCTGAGACATTCCGAGGTTATATTGACTGAAGCATAGTGAAAATAAAGTCCAAGAACCCGAATAATCCAACAAATCAATCGTCATTTCCAAAATATCTGAAACATGAAAGGTAACAAATCAACTTTGAATGAATGAGGTAAAATTTACGCACGTTAATCATTAATCGACTACTTACATCTTTCTCATTTTTCTTTCTTTTTACCTTGCTTTTGCGGATTATTTGTTCCTTCCACTTCCTCTATTGGTTGCTCCTCTACCCGCTCCTCCTCCTCCTCCTCCTCGTTTCTCTTTCACTCGTTGCTCAATCAGACAAGACTGAATATAACATGCCAACGCATAGCATCAACTGACTCATGACGAGGAGGATGAGGAGAAGGATGAGATCCACATCTGACAACTGACTCAAAGAATGTTTTGTAGAGCATGGTTGCCAATTAGGGAGCTGAAAAATGGCACCGACAAATGTTCTTGTATCTTTGAGAAGAGCGGAGCAGAGTGAAGGTTGATGCCAAGAGATAAATTGATGATGACATATTTCACTTGGGACCTGGGGAGGGGATTTTGATAAGTCTTTCTTAAATATCTTTCGATAAAAAAAAAATATAAAAATAAAAGTTAAAAAACAAATTATTATTACTAATAACGATAACTGGAAATTGAGAATAATATATGCCCTACGAGTAATGTTAAAAAGAAAAATGGTAAAACACGAGTCTTTTTACCACAAAAAAAAAAAAAAAAAAAAAAGATTCCCCTTCTCCCTCCAGGTGTCGAACATCAGGTGGAATTTCCATGAACAGAGATTCGCTACAAGGGCTTCCCACCTGTGGAACACACTACTGTGAGACTGTTTCCCTGCTAACTGCAACTTTGTTGTCTTAAAATTCTTGCCATAAACCATTACATAAGTATTCAAACACCTTTTATGCCATTGAATAATATTAGTACTTCCACAGTGTTCCTCACCTTTCAACTGATAATCATACTATCTCATTAACTTTTCTCCTCAAGTGGTCTTAATGAGTGGTGACCAAATAGTAAACAAAAAAAAAAAGAGGGGGGGGGTATTAAATTTCTACGTAAATACAACCTGTGATTGAAACACAACAGCATTTATGCAGCCATTCAACATAATTTTTAATTATAAATCGATGGAGCACTATTTAAATAAATATTTGAAATAATATATTTAAAAATATATTATTTCAAATATTTGATGTAGAGAATAATTTAAAAAAAAAAAAAAAAAAAAAAATGGAAATTTATTCCATATAAACACCTAATTACTGGAAATAGAACACAGTTGTTGCCAACAGAAAGAAAAACACACATATTAGAAATATCCTATGAAATATTTTAACCTGGTGATTTGAGTATTGGTTAGAGGACTTCTGACTAAGACAGGGATATTTTCTTCATTTTTATGATATAACTTAACACTAAAACGGTTGGTTGCATTAATTATATTTTAAAAAATTGATTGGAAATTAAAATATTTTTCAATCAGAATTGGAATTTACTGTATGTGTCACTAACTCATTATTGAGGTTTATCGTCTATGTTTCATCCGACAAGACGTTAATGTTATCTGGCTGATGGTTCCTTTCCATGTCTTTTTTCAACTTTTTTTTTGCTGCCCAGTATCTGCAGTCTGGCAAATAAGGGCCCAATACTCACTGCCATACAACATCATACTTCTGACACAGCTATCATAGACCTTATTCCTAGTAATAATTGGAATGGCTTTGGATATTAGGATTGGGAGAAGTTCTATCAACTTTCCTCAAACTGTCTTGACTGTGATGGTTGAACTTGGAAGAATGCATTATTGTGAACCAAGTCAAGTGTGACCACACTGTGTTATTGTGAACCAAGTCAAGTCTGACCACACTGTGTTATTATGAACCAAGTCAAGTCTGACCACACTGTGTTGTTGTGAACCAAGTCAAGTCTGACCACACTGTGTTATTATGAACCAAGTCCAGTCTGACCACATTGTGTTATTATGAACCAAGTAAAGTCTGACTACAGTTTTATTATGAACCAAGTCAAGTTTGACCACATTGTGTTATTGTGAACCAAGTCAAGTCTGACCACACTGTGTTATTATGAACCAAGTCAAGTCTGACCACACTGTGTTGTTGTGAACCAAGTCAAGTCTGACCACACTGTGTTATTATGAACCAAGTCCAGTCTGACCACATTGTGTTATTATGAACCAAGTAAAGTCTGACCACACTGTTTTATTATGAACCAAGTCAAGTTTGACCACATTGTGTTATTGTGAACCAAGTCAAGTCTGACCACATTGTGTTATTGTGAACCAAGTCCAGTCTGACCACACTGTGTTATTATGAACCAAGTCAAGTCTGACCACACTGTGTTATTATGAACCAAGTCAAGTCTGACCACACTGTGTTATTATGAACCAAGTCAAGTCTGACCACACTGTGTTATTATGAACCAAGTCAAGTCTGACCACACAGTGTTATTATGAACCAAGTCAAGTCTGACCACACTGTGTTATTATGAACCAAGTCAAGTCTGACCACACTGTGTTGTTGTGAACCAAGTCAAGTCTGACCACACTGTGTTATTATGAACCAAGTCCAGTCTGACCACATTGTGTTATTATGAACCAAGTAAAGTCTGACCACACTGTTTTATTATGAACCAAGTCAAGTTTGACCACATTGTGTTATTGTGAACCAAGTCAAGTCTGACCACACTGTGTTATTATGAACCAAGTCAAGTCTGACCACACTGTGTTATTATGAACCAAGTCAAGTCTGACCACACTGTGTTATTATGAACCAAGTCAAGTCTGACCACACTGTGTTGTTGTGAACCAAGTCAAGTCTGACCACACTGTGTTATTATGAACCAAGTCCAGTCTGACCACATTGTGTTATTATGAACCAAGTAAAGTCTGACCACACTGTGTTATTATGAACCAAGTCAAGTTTGACCACATTGTGTTATTGTGAACCAAGTCAAGTCTGACCACATTGTGTTATTGTGAACCAAGTCAAGTCTGACCACACTGTGTTATTATGAACCAAGTCAAGTCTGACCACATTGTGTTATTATGAACCAAGTCCAGTCTGACCACATTGTGTTATTATGAACCAAGTCAAGTCTGACCACACTGTGTTATTATGAACCAAATCCAGTCTGACCACATTGCGTTATTATGAACCAAGTCTGACCACACTGTGTTATTATGAACCAAGTCCAGTCTGACCACACTGTGTTATTATGAACCAAGTCAAGTCCAACCACACTGTGTTATTATGAACCAAGTCAAGTCTGACCACACTGTGTTATTATGAACCAAGTCTGACCACACTGTTATTATGAACCAAGTCAAGTCTGACCACACTGTGTTATTATGAACCAAGTCCAGTCTGACCACACTGTGTTATTATGAACCAAGTCAAGTCTGACCACATTGTGTTATTATGAACCAAGTCCAGTCTGACCACACTATGTTATTATGAACCAAGTCAAGTCTGACCACATTGTGTTTTTATGAACCAAGTCAAGTCTGACCACATTGTGTTATTATGAACCAAGTCAAGTCTGACCACACTGTGTTATTATGAACCAAGTCCAGTCTGACCACACTGTGTTATTATGAACCAAGTCAAGTCTGACCACACTGTGTTGTTATGAACCAAGTCTAATCGTTTCTTCTCCGTGTATTCTTAGGGCAGCCAACTTTCTTTTTGCTGTCCGGTCTTAGGTCTTTGCACATGCTTCTTTTGAAATGACCAAATCAGCAACGATTTTTAGAACATCAAATTTTGGGATAGCCAATTTCTCAAGTAGAATGTTTTGGATCTGGTCTGACTTTATGTTGCATACGCACCTAATTATTGCATTGTCATTTCTTTGGAGTTGGCAAGTGAGGCTAGTCCAACACTGTCATACAACGTCATGTTTCTTACGCAGCTATCACAGACCTTACCTCTGGTAATAATAGGGATGTTAGGATTGAGAAAAGTTTTTTGAACTTTACCCCTCAAGCTACCTCCAGGGTGTCCTCGTCTATTTCACTGTGTGTAATGGTGACCTTCAATTAACTGCGTTAATCCTAGACATCTCTTACATCTAACGTCTGAATCTGGTGTGAGCCTACCGTGTACTCTGCTGGATTTTTTGTGCACCCATCAAGTGCAGTAATTGCACTGAATCACATTGCTTCTACCTCCTCTCTTTAACATACATAATGATTGACCAAAGTCAATTAAAAACTGAACCAAATTTGTCTTCCAGTGTTGACCTTTAGACCTTTTGTTTGCTCACCTTTCTGCCATACTTTCAATCTTTTTTCCATCTCATTCAGTGTCTCTGTTATTATGAACCAAGTCAAGTCTGACCAACGTGTTCAGAACTCATTGGTCAGAAAATCTCAAAAACATGGGATTGAGAACGGATTCTTGATTCACTCCAACATTTACACGCATCACTGTATATGTCATCTACCCGTTCATTGCGTCGGCATTCCGTACACGCACTGTACGAGTTTGATATGTCACTCACTCCAGCTTATACATAGCTTTTCTTGAAAACTCTGTTAAAAGCTTTTTTTAAGTCAACAAATACAAAGTATAGTCCATGACTATGCCGCAATCTATTTCTCCTGCCTTTAACATAGACTGAAAATTGCATCTCTTGTACTTCAACCCTCGTATAAATCCAAACTGCATAGCATCGATGCCAACTCACTGCCGAATAATATGCAAACAAATTTCTCATAAACATGTCCAGAAATGCTGAGTTAATAGAATCTTTTTCAATAACAGCCAAATTTTTCTGATGCTCAGATTAACTTTGAACCAAGGTAATTGGGAGGGAGGACTCCACACAAAAACACTTTATTCTTTGATTAAACTAATAATATATATATATATATATATATATATATATATATATATATATATATATACTAGCAGGCAACCCAATGTTTCCGCTGTCGTACAATATGCTTAAATATGATATTTTAATTTATGCAGATTGCGTATGATGGGATGATTCCAATATTTTCCCTGATTCTGATACAATTACCAATTCCAATTCTTTATAAATATCTAATTATTTAACTATAAGATAGTTATTTCCCCTGATTTTCATAAAAACAAATGTTAAATGTGCAGAAATTTTCCTAAACGTTAAAATACTCTTGTGGAGGATGATCTACCGATTTTAACTTTACTGGTAATTTAGAATCAGTAAATATTTATTATTTTATCATTATTATCAGCAATGGATAATTTTACTTTAAAAAAAATCAAATAATAAAAAAAGAAAACAAAAGATTCGTTTTGGCATCGGAAAATAGGCACCAACTTTCCGATTCCACCAAATCTTACGATTTTTCAGATTCCCAATTCTGATTAGTAGTCCCAACACTAGTATGTATTACTATAGAATCCATCCTTCATTGATCATTATATATTACAAGGAATAATTTTTCTGGTGAACTAATTTGAAAAAAAAAAAAAATAAAAAATATATCATTCATCCAATTTCGTCCGTATTTGTTTACAATATCACATCAACTAATATTTGGGCTTGACAATGAATGCCCTGGAAAAGTCAATTCTGATAAATGTTTAGTTTTAAAATATACAAACAGAGAAATGATTTGCAGTGATTTTAAATAGTACCTCTTCTTTTATCGTAAATTGAACTCGATAATTAAGAAAAAAAATGAAGAATGATGAGATACACCTGGGCTTGAACAGAGAATCATTCAATCTGTAGTCGAACGCTCTGCCACTAAGCTATATCTCCAGACTATAATAAATCTGTTTTTTTTTAAAGAAAAAATTATTTCCTGAAATTTTATTATCTCCCTTGGTTGGTGTAACATAAAATATTCCCCTGTAAAAATTATTCTTTTTATCTATTAGGTTGGTGCAAAAATTATATATATATATATATATATATATATATATATATATATATAGTTGAACATAAAAAAAAAAAGACATTTTTGAATCAACCTAACAAAGACTATTTTTAAGATTGGTATTTTTCGATTTCAATACTTATTTGATGAATTTTTATACAAAACATATCTAAGAACATTGCCAGACATATAAATTAGCTTTGTGTGAAATTTGCAAAAGATAGGCTCAGCCATTTCGGAACCTATGAGGAAGGAGCTCACATATACACAAAGTGATTTTTATATAATAGTAGAGACACACATACACACTTTATATTATATATATATATATATATATATATATATATATATATATATATATATATATACTAGCTGTACTCGACCACGCGTTGCTGTGGCTCAGTTTGTTAAAATAGAACACATTCCTCATAAAAAATTGCATTTTGTATTGTTTATTTATTTTATTATTTTTTTCCCCCAAATTTACCATAAATTGTTAGGTGAAAGTTTTTTTTTTTTTTTTTTCAGGAAAACATGCACTTTTTTTTTTTTTTTAAAAGAAAGTTGGCAGTAAACATTTCCTTTTGAAAACAGAATTTTTATTATAAAAAGAAAAAATGAATGCTTTATATAAACACTATAAATAGTTAGGTGAAAGTAGAGAAAAGTTAGATTTTTTTTTTCAAGAGAATGTACAAATTTTTTTAGTCAATAGATGTTAAGAAAATAAATAGAAAAAATACTCCCATCATTAATTAATTATGCAAAAAAATAAATAAAATGTTGATTTAGTGTTTCAACATTTGAACAATGCTCGGCTGAATCCGGTGATTGCCAGTCGAACCCTAAACTAATTGGAATCCGGTGTTGGGGGGGGGTAAATTCTGCATGAGTACCATTCTTTTTAATTTTGCCTTTTGCTCAATTTTTTGTGTGGGCTTTTAGCACTAGCAAACTAACAAATTTAACCAAAATGCAAAAAATTCAACAATTAAATAATTTTGCTCAGCTTCTAATACAAATCCTAGTAAATCAATCCCTCTTATTAGAACACTCAATGGAAGGACGGAACTAAATTATTGCCAGTATTTTAACGAGGTTATATATATATATATATATATATATATATATATATATATATATATATATTACAATATTTTAAGCAGATTTGACACTCAGCTATCAGATTTTTATGGGTTGCTCGTTAACTTACAATAAAACCTGCGAAGTTTACAGTTGTTGTAAAAATGGAACGGAAATTTAAATTTTGCTCAGTTTTAATCTTTTTTTTTTTTTTTAATTGTGCTTCTCCCAAATAAATATAATCAAAAGAATAACATTCAACACAATTGTACTTTATATATAAAACACAAAATATTAAATTATATATATATATATATATATATATATATGTATGTATGTATATTAACGAAAGAGAAATAATTCTATTTTTAAACGAAAAATGTCAGTTTGCTATATAAAAGTTCCGTTTAGTGATGTCACGTGATGGCACATGGTGTGAAATAATTGTCCAAATAAAAAAAAAAAAAAAATGGCCCATCCGTACAAAGAAAACCACCTATTTATTATAGAAAAATTAATTATAATGTTATAATTAAAAAGAGATATATAAAAACACGCATGGGTACAGTAAACATATACTAAAATGCCGAAGCAGTCATTCCAGACTATTAATTACGAACGAACCAAGAGATACATTCATATATATATAGATTAGAGAGAGAGAGAGAGAGAGAGAGAGAGAGAGAGAGATAGAGAGAATAAATGACAAAGTTATATTCCAAAATTTATGATGTTGATCATCTTATAATTTATTCCTTTAATTCAGTTGACTTATACAATTCAACTAAATTAAAGGAATAAATTATAAGATAGTCGACATCATGAATTTTGGAATATAACTTTTTGTCATTTATTCTCTATATTGCTCTGTAATTACATTGAGCTTCTTAAATAAGGATATATAATAAAATATATTTCTACAGAAATATATATATATATATAATTTTAACTCTATATATATAATTTTAACATATATATATACACACACACACACACACACACACACACACACACACACACACAAACCCATGTGTGGGGTGGAAAATTACCAGATAGATGTCTGGCATACAATAATTCACTTCATGAGCAGGTAAGAGCTCTTCAGTTGGAAAACTGACAATACAAGCCTGCATGCAATCATTCATCGCTTCAGTGGCATATTCTGCACCAATCAATGTCATCAATCGTATCAATAAGTGTGAATTGTTCTACACAAGATATTACCAATTTAAACAACCCATTGTCTGAGTAGTCCATGAATTTGCTCACTCTGCTTTCTGAAGAAAAAAAAAAAAGTAGGTAAACCAATGTTTTAATAAAAGATACATTATCAACCTAATCTTCGTAAAGTGTCTGTTCAACCTGTCACTTGTGAGTCATGCGGTTTGGTTCCATTGGACCTCATGGCCCTCAAAATGTTGGTAGAAACACAAATAGGCCGCATACAGAAGATGAAAGGTTCATATTAAGAAAAGTCCGTAACACGGTTGAAGACATTCTGTCTTGTAAATGAGCCTAATTCGTAGGCTTTTATAATATGTTCTATACTTCATCCATGGCTAAGATCTGAAGTAAAGAAGGCACTAATGTTAGCGCCAAAGTTTCGTTATTAGAAGACATAATAAAAATGAGTCCTTCTTCCTCGCTGGTCTGGAGAGAACTGATAAATCTGAAAGGGGGAAAAAATTGGCGCCAAAGGTATGTGACGTGTGTTTAGATTTGACCAATCAAATCAATCGATACAATGGCAGTTAGGGCTTGTATTATGACTGAAAATTTTCTTACACAAGACAGTAGAATATAACAGGATGGACTTATAACCCTCATGAAATGAAAGAATCCATCATATATATATATATATATATATATATATATATGTAGTCATCGACATACAGCCCTGTTTTGTTGTATCACAACTCATCAGTGCCGCTAGACTAGCACCTCTCCCAAGCCAAAGATTGAACCTAGAACTGTTGTGTTGATAATTTATTGAACAATAATTAAGTTTAACTTTGTTTTAAAGTTCTTACTCACACTTTTTTCTTTAACTTTTTTTCTGTCAACTTGGGAAAAAAAAAAAAAGTTTTCGTTTATAAATTTAAGTTATTCAGAAAGATTACAATTGTCAGGATGGTGACCCAAAAACATTTAAACTGGTTGGATCTCACTGATTTTCTTAGAGACTCATTGCAATCCTCATTTGTGGATACTGGGAGTGGATGATTAAAAATGTATTAGTTTTGTATGAGGATGTTGATAAGAATAAATGAGAGATGTAATTGTTTTGTAAATCAACATGTTCCGCTGAAGTGAACGAGACACAAATTAGGACAATCCTCATTGTAAACAAGAAAAAGATAAAAGATTATTTCATTAAAATTTATTAAAATTAACGATTTTATAAACAAAGTAAAATCCATGCAAGAAACTTCAGATTAAACTTTTGATAGTAAAAAAAGGGTCATTGTTTATAAAATGTCATTTGTTTTTCTGCTTCCCATTAAATTGAGGGCATTTCCTGTGGATTTGCGCAGGGATAGAATATTTTCAAACGTTTACTTTCAAATTACCTATTTACTTGCCTCCCCACGGCAACTTAATAAATAAGAAAAGAAAAATGTGGGGTGATTGCCACGCAAAAAGAAAACACTGATTCAGTCAAGAAGTTTTTTTTTTTCTTTTCTGACTAAAACCAGAACAAATACTACATCTCAATCCAGTGCATATACATAAATAAATTGAAGTATCAACATGTCTATTTCACTCCAACTACTGGTTGGATTTCAAACAAACTTGGCATCAGGGAATGTCAAAGGGCATGTAAAAATTACCTACATCAACCAAAAGGGTAAATAAAACTAAAAAAAAAATAAATTGTGTTAAAGAATGCATTTCTTCTGAGGTATTCTGATATGAAACTTATGTAAGAACACTCCCAGACACATCAAGCATCTTTCTGTGAGATTTCAAAAACATCAGCCCAGCTGTTTCCATGTCCATTGGAAACGAACTTACACAGTTCCTTTTTATATATATATATATATATATATATACACACACACACAGTTCCATATTATATCTATATATATATATATATATATATATATATATATATACATATATACACACACACACACACACACACACACACGTCACCTCATAAATTATACTTATTGCATATAAATAAAGTAACATGACTAGATGTTCATTTTAAATAATTTTTAAAAGTTAGTTTAAATAGTTGACCAAGCAGAATTCAAAGTTTTGTTCTTGTCCAGAATTCACACGATAATAAAAAACAAAAAAAACAAAAAATTATGTACCTGAACAAAACTGTCATATTCTAAAAGTCATATCAAATTGATTAAGTAGTTTTATTTTTAACTAAGAAATCAAATTTTATGAGTAGCAAGCAAGGACTGTCTGACATTGCTCTCTTGAAGAAACAAGGGCAGACAACTCCACAATTATTCAAACTTGTGAGACCAGCCTTGTAATGCCTACGTTTTCCCATTAAGTAGTTAAAATCATTGCAAAATGATTTTCTTTATAAATATATTTTTGGAATATGATTTTTTTTTTTTTGTTCTGCCAAAGATTTTCTGTATTTTTATTTTTTTAATATGGTGGAATTCTTGACAACCAACAATTATTCATATTTGATGAATGTAAACTGTTTCAAATTTCAACAGAAATGCCATTAACGAACAAACAAAAGAATGTAGACCCCATATGTGGCATTTCTGTAACAATGACCGCAAGAAAAAGTTTAAAAAAAAAAAAAAAAGTTCTTTTAAAAGCAGGTTAAAACCAAACAAAATCTACCGACCACAATCCAAGTCGTTGACATTGAGAATAGAACACTGCCAGGGAAACAGGAATTACAGCATTGTCAGTGTGTGCTGACTACGACAAGTGATCAAATGGGTTAAGCGTGTTTTGTTTTAAAGAGGGTGAGGTCGGAAGATCAGAAGGAAATGCGAGAAAAGGGGGATAAAAGAACACAAAAATGAAAAGGAGGTTGTGGTAGTAACTCTAGAAACACAAAAACAATCCACAACAGATACCTTTTTTAAAGTACAGACTCCATAATGGAGAAAGTCTAAAGCCTCAGTCTGAAAAACAATAATGAAAATAAAAAAATAATAAAAAAAAACACATTTTTTTTTTTAAATAAAAAAATGAATTTTAAAGAATAAAATGACATTCTGTTTAAAAAAAAAAAATAATCAAATTTAGTAAAATTAAGTGAAAATTTGGAATTAAAGTAAATTTTAAAGAATTTACAACAAATTTATTATTCAACAAGAAATATAAAACTTTTAAGTTATTTCTTTAATCCATGGATTTTCAATAAATGGCTCATGTTAGAGGAAATTTTTTTTATTAGCCAAATAATGTTAATAGGGAGTCAAAAATGTTGCTATTTAACACACAGATTGAAAAACTAAAAACAAAAGCCAAGATTAAAAAAGTATATTCTATGGTGTTGTTAGGTTCAATGAAGAAAGATAAATGCACAATCGTAAAATGCAAGGCAATGAACAAAGTTATAATCCAAATGGGGAGTATTTAATGTTCAAATGTATGCATATGAGGCCATCTGTAAAACATGATATGGTAAAATCTAGGTACGGGCAAAAATAGGGGGACTTAGTTTTGAAAGCCGATTTATCAAATTTTTTTGTAGGTTTCCGACTACTTCTTGATTGCATTTGAAAGATTAGGGACTGAAGTTAATTTCCTAAAAGAAAAAAATATTTATACATATGAAAAAAAGAGAAAAGTTATGAAAATGAAAACCTGTTGTACTATTTATTATAAAAAAACAAAAAAAATCTGTTATACTATTTACTTATAAAAAAAAAAAAAAAACCTGTTATACTATTTATTTATAAAAAAACAAAAAAAAAACCTGTTATACTATTTACTTATAAAAACAAAAAAAAATCTGTTATACTATTTACTTATAAAAAAAACAAAAAAAAATCTGTTATACTATTTACTTAAAAAAACAAAAAAAAATCTGTTATACTATTTACTTAAAAAAACAAAAAAAAATCTGTTATACTATTTACTTATAAAAACAAAAAAAAATCTGTTATACTATTTACTTATAAAAACAAAAAAAAATCTGTTATACTATTTACTTATAAAAAAAACAAAAAAAAATCTGTTATACTATTTACTTAAAAAAACAAAAAAAAATCTGTTATACTATTTACTTATAAAAACAAAAAAAAATCTGTTATACTATTTACTTAAAAAAACAAAAAAAAATCTGTTATACTATTTACTTAAAAAAACAAAAAAAAATCTGTTATACTATTTACTTATAAAAACAAAAAAAAATCTGTTATACTATTTACTTATAAAAAAAACAAAAAAAAATCTGTTATACTA
The DNA here is from genome assembly GCF_053919585.1 of Euprymna scolopes. Lineage (NCBI taxonomy): Eukaryota > Metazoa > Mollusca > Cephalopoda > Sepiida > Sepiolidae > Euprymna > Euprymna scolopes. The sequence continues at coordinate 125,813,251 of NC_136499.1, read as the reverse complement.
TTTACTTAAAAAAACAAAAAAAAATCTGTTATACTATTTACTTAAAAAAACAAAAAAAAATCTGTTATACTATTTACTTATAAAAAAACAAAACAAAAATCTGTTATACTATTTACTTATAAAAAAACAAAAAAAAAATCTGTTATACTATTTACTTATAAAAAAAAACAAAAAAAAAATCTGTTATACTATTTGCTTATAAAAAAAAAAAAAAAACAGCATTTCCTTAGATGATAGGGATCATTTATGAAAAATCCATGGATTAAGGAAATAACTTTAAATTTTCGTATTTCTTAAATAATAAATGTCATAAATTTAAAAAGATTTACTGAATTCCAGATTTTCACAAACACACACAGAAATATATATATGGGGGTGGGAGAGTGCAGACAGTAGAGATACCCCCTCCCGCACACAAGATTACTAATAAGTTATCCTTAAAATCTCTGAACACTCGTAAAACTTTAAAAGGCATAAAACTACCAGACAAAAATATGCGAAGAAAAGAGCAAAAGACTATATTACATAATAAGCTACAATTACTTGCTATCTTAATGCAATCATTTTAAATGTATAATTTATATTTACATAATTTTAATATGAATTTATCATCATTTTAAAAACTAAGTTTTCATTGAAATTACCTCCCTTGAAAATTAAGGAACATTATATTTTAAACATTCTGGTAATTTTTTTTATTTCTTTTATTATTGTTAATATTGACAAAACTATGCTATGTAAGAAAATAGAGCAATAAAATTACAAGTAAATAACACCAACCATTAATTTATTATAAAAAGTTTTAAAAAGTTACGCAAATTATCTATATACATACAGTAAAACTCATTAGAAATTAGTAACAAAATACAGTACAGTATATAATACACATGTATATAATCAAATAACATTATAAATAACACCATAAGGTGAGGCAAATATCGTAACCAGGGTCCAGAAAAACATTGTATTCCACATCGTAACTTGAAAAAACTGTATCCCGGAGTTCTACTGTACTCCTGTTTATTTCTGAGCACTGTATTCTATCTACACACACATTGAAAAAGAGTATATTGTATTATTCTTTTTAATAACAAACCGTTTTGATGCTAATCTAGGCCTGATAAAAACTTTTACATTTATTCATTATATATATATACTAGCAGTTCAGCCTGACTTTGCTCGGGCCCTATGTACTGTTCATAACTTTATGTACACATGTATGTATATATATATATATCTATATATATGTATAAGTTTGAATTATGTGCAGGTAATCTACATCTAAAATTTCAAATGTTTAGACCCAAAATTGGCTGAGGAGTTTGATCGAGCTTGCAAAGGCCAACTCTTTCAACTTTGACCTCTTGGAAGCCAAATTTTTGCCTAAAAACTGATTAAAAACCTTACTGCATGTCTGAACACCCTTTATGTAAAATTTAAAATGTCCAGCATCAAAATTTGCTGAATAATTTGCTAGAGACTGCAAAGGTCAAGTCTTTTGAACTTTGACCCCTTAGTAGCCAAATTTTCGGCCAAAAACTGATTAAAAAGCTTGTCCTATGTCTGAATACATTTTATGTAAAATTGCAAATGGTTAAACCAAAAATTGACTGAGAGGTCAAATTTTTTTTAACTTTGATCTCAATTTTGACTCCTTAAGATTTATTGTTTTGGGCTCAAATCAAATTAAAATGTTTGATTCATGCCCAAGGAACCTACATCTAAAATTTCAAGTGTTTAGACCCAAAATTGGCGGAAGAGTTTGGTAGAATTTTCAAAGGTCAAATTGTTGAACTTAAACCCCTTGACAGCCAAATTTCTGCCCAAAATCCAATTAAAAAGATTTTCCCAAATCTCAATACCCCTTATGTCAAATCTCGAGTCTGTAGACTGAAAATTGACAGAATAATTTGGTAGGGAAATGTAGACACACAGACAATTTCACTTTTATATATAGACATTTAAAATAAAATAAACTATACAAATAAGAACATGAAAAAAATAAAACGAATTAAGCTTTAATCTTAAAATGACCCAGTATAACAGACTCGCTTTCCTTCTCCGAAATTGATGACACGTTTTTAAGTCCCAGAACCATACAACCATTCTAAAGAATTATAATTGTTGCAATTGGTTTGAAGAAACTGTTGAAAAACTTGTTACAATCGAGTGTTCATTATTTGTCAGACACTCGTGTATATATATATATATATATATATATATATATATATATATATATATATATATATATACACTTGCTCTTCATATATTAGAAGAATTGATCACTTCAGGCACTCAATAGAAGAAAAGTTTCATATTTTCCCTTATTTTCAGGAATAGACCTGGGTAAAATGTTAAACTACAGATGATTTATACAGTTATAAGGAATTTGAGGGTTCCCATCTTCTGCCAAATAAACAAGTTAAATACATCTGACAAGATCTGAACTCGGTTTTCTGATTCCATAGGCTATGCCATAATCGTTCATGTGATGTTTAAAAATCTGTCTCCTAAGACAGGTGTTGATAAAAAGCTGCGATCTTTCAAAAATTTCCGGATAAAAAGTGTGGAAGGCAGCCAAGAAATCCCAGTTAAAACGTACAGAATCCTGAAGAATAATTGAAGATCTTGCAAAACAACTGGATAAAGGGTTCGACAAGATCGGAGGATCCCTAGTCAATGGAAAATGGCTTATCGGGAGATCTAAAGAAATTGAATGATTGAGTAAAAAAAAAAATGTCTTTTTTTTTAATTTTATTTTAGTTTTCCTCCGCACAGCACCTACCTTTTCAAAGATTCCACCTTTCTTTCTTAAGGCTTTTTTCCTTTTTACCGCATCGAGCAGTCGTCGAATGGCAGGCTTACCCATTCCAATCTTCTCCAGATCCTCACTTTTGACATATTCAAAATGAGCCAACCTAAAAATAAAAAAGATAACATACGATTAATAATATTTTTAAAGAAACCTATAACTTTGAAAATATTAAAAAAAAAAAATGCTGCTCTTTCTCCCCCTCCCCCTTGTAGTCTCGTAGATATGTAATGTGGGGTTACATTTTACTTATATTCAATGGAGATACGAAAATAAATATAAATCTTTTAAAAATACTTTGCAAGGATGCGATATAGGCAAAATACTTTCGCTCGTTTTCTTTTCCTTATAAGGAAATGTTTTCCATAATGTTTTATTGTTAAAATGTTTTTTATTATTCATTAAGTCTGAAGAAAGGCTGTTCTTGTGAAAATTTTCAAACATAATGTTTGGATTTGTCCGAATAGTCTTGAAACAATTGTAACTAACAATGAAATACACTATTTGTTGCTATCAACCCATTCTTTGAAGTCTTGGTTTTTGTTAAAACAATATATATATATATATATATATTTATATATATATATATGTGTGTGTGTGTGTGTAAAATGTTATTTTATACAAATAGCATTAGTTACATATGTGAACACCTGTTTCTGTAAGGAATGTACCAATTATCAAATCGGCCGATTAATAGGTTTTAAAATGCCGCTTTATCAGCAAATCTTGTTGTCATAAATGATACTAACATTAATTATATTGTAAATGAAGAAAAATTAACTCCTTTTGCTTGCCAGTGAAAATTTATTGAAGCGTCATGCATCGTCTACACCACATTATCAAATAACAGGCATAACACGCTGTTAACATGTAGACTTTTACAACTGCACTGAATTTGAGGCAAAGCGATGTAAACATATGGAAAATTTCCTTCCTTTTTTTTCCTATCGAATTATTATTATTTTGTGCTTTAAATCATTTGTCAAAGAAAATCATTAATTCACCTTCCAGTTTTCACGTTGAGGGATTGACCATTACATAGCTTTACATCACAAAAGGTGATGATCCATTTCAGTGGTGGAAGTAGACACAGCAGACCTTACCAATGCTGAGTAAACTGGCTTCAAAATATTTAAGCGCGCCACCTTCATCTGTGGCGAGAGGCTCTTTAGTACAGGTGGCAATGTGAGGAACAGGCCGTGTCCTGAGAATGGAGAAACTCTAACGTTTCTACATTACAACTTTCAACTTTAAATACAGAGGAAACTATGAAAGCAGAGGAGGCAGCAAAAATAGAAGAGGCACTTTGTATTTTGTAACTTTAGTTAAGACAAAAAGTCATAATAGTGGCCAAACATTTAAATGTTATGTTAAATTAACAATTATTATGTTAATGTGTTAAAGACATCTGATGAGTCACTTGGAAGTAATGAAATGCTTTAATAGGAAAGAGAAAAGTAATAAATTGGCCAATAAATGATTATCTGGCAAAGTTTCTGATAAGGCTGATTACCGATTACCTGCTGATTAATCGATACACCCCTAGTTTATGTAGTACCTGTATTCAAAAGGACCACTTCGTCAGACCAAAAAAAGAAAAAATTAATTAGCTTCAGTAAATTTTTTTTTTTTTTTGGTCTGACAAAGTGGTACCTTTGAATTGAGGTACTACCGAAACATGTATGCACATATGTAGTGAATAATGTTTGTATAAATAAACATACTATAAACATGGCCTCTTCATTCATTGAGCACTCTTTGATAAACACGGGAGTTTCAATAGATTTGCATCTAGAAAACAAAACCTATAAAGCAATTACTTCTTACTATAATTAAATCAATAAAATGATAGCCTATACAGTCGAACGATTAAAAAGCACACTCCTAATAATCAATAACATGGTACAGATGGAGCATAAAAATCAAAATTATCGAATTTATAATCAACATAACTGAGCATTTAATAGTAAATAATCAATAATATATCACATATACAGTATCAAAACAAACAAAAAAGCGTATGATCGTAACTAGTTGTTTTTATTACTCGGGTAGACTGACCAATCATGAACCACAACACACATAAAAGATAATTTGAAAGCAATTTCTGCAGCATATATATATATATATATATATATATATATATATATATATATATATATATATATACACACTTTAAGATTCAAATATAGATAAGCAACCACTATGATTTTTCAGCACAAAACATTGTAATAAATTTTATAAACCTCAATAAAATAACTTTACTTTATGCAAGTGAAATCCATCTAGATTGAGGTTTATATATATATATATATATATATATATATATATATATATATATATATATATATATAGCCACACTGAAGAGCTGTGATACAGCAAAACAGTATCTGTGAATGACTATTTTAAGTTTGTGTTTAAAATAGGTAGTATAACATACAAAGTTTTAAAATGTTTCTTTGACAAAAAGAAATCTTGGATAAACATTGTGAACATAAAAACAACTTCAATGTTTGTGCATCTATGTTACCGTGCTATTTTTTAAATAGTATTTTTTAAATAGTATTTTTTAAATAATATTTTTTAAATAGTATTTTTTAAATAATATTTTTAAATAGTATTTTTTAAATAGTATTTTTAAATAGTATTTTTTAAATAGTATTTTTTAAATAGTATTTTTTAAACAGTATTTTTTAAACAGTATTTTTTAAACAGTATTTTTAAATAGTATTTTTTAAATAGTATTTTTTAAATAGTATTTTTTAAATAGTATTTTTAAATAATATTTTTAAATAGTATTTTTTAAATAGTATTTTTTAAACAGTATTTTTTAAACAGTATTTTTTAAACAGTATTTTTTAAACAGTATTTTTTAAATAGTATTTTTTAAATAGTATTTTTAAATAGTATTTTTTAAATAGTATTTTTTAAATAGTATTTTTTAAATAGTATTTTTTAAATAGTATTTTTTAGTAAAATTCAATTTTATTTATTTACAGACTGTTATCCTCGTCTTTATAGTTCTCGTTGTTGTTGTTTCACGACGTTTCGGACAACTATTCCTTTGGCCTTCATCACGTGGTTAATCGTGACAGGACAGGAGCTACCTGATGAAGACCAGAAGAATAGTTCTGAAACGTCACAAAACAAAAAACTATGAAGATGACGATAACAGTCCGAAAAAAAAAAAAAAAAAAAAAAAATATCAAAGGATTCCAATAAATCAAATTTTTACAATATTTTTGTTAGATTATTAGGTGAAAGTACAGAATAGTTAAAAAAACACTCTCCTTCCCATGTTAAGTGGCTTTCTAAACAATGACGTTATTTCAGTGCAGTAGCATAAATGCACAAGTGCCAGGGTTTTTTCCGATACTATTTATTTGCAAAATTTGTATTAAATATGAGCAACATCTACACAGAGAATCTTCTTGTTCGACTCGTATATAAACATGTGATAGCTATTGAACTGATGAAGCTCAGATTCCATAGTGTCAAATTATTGACACAAGCTTTTGAAATGCAAGATGGGAATCATCTGCTATCGAGAAATCAACCATTTCATAGTTAAAGCAAAGCAACAGAGGAGATATGTTTTAGAATTTTTGAGATGAGGATTGATAATTTGTATTATTCAACTACAGCTCTCATCTTGAATTTTTTCCCCACACCGTTTCAGCTGATGTAACTTTTTCCTTCTGAAGATGCATCTTTTTGGAAATTAGTTACCTATTTTTCGGACCATTATTCTCATCTTGGTTGTTTTTTCCACACCGTTTCAGCTGATGTAACTCTGACCATTTTTAGGTGCGTCCATACTGGATGTTATTAATAAATAATGAAAAATAGCGCCAAATCTATTTCTTTTTTAAATAAATCCGGATTTATTAAAAAAAAAAAAATATATATATATATATATATATATATATTTATATATATATATATGTAGTTATTTTTCACTATTCACCAATAACACCCAGCATGAATGCACCTGAAGACGGTCGGAGATTACATCGTCCGAAACGTTGTGGAAAAAACAGCCAAGATGAGAACAATAGACCAAACAATCCAAAAAAATAATTATCAATCCTCATCTCAAAAATATACAAACATCATAAATACCTAATTGTTGAAATTCTTTATTTCAAACACAATGCAATGTTTTTTTTTGTTTTGTTTTTTTACATAGGCCCAGAGACCACTCGAGGTTAAGGGTTAAGAGTGTACAGTAGTCAATTGGACAATATAGTAATCGTTAGTAATGGAAATTCGGTAAATTTGTTAACTTAAGTGGAACGGCTCATCAAGAACTTGTTTACGTTGGACTTGAAGACAACCATATTGTAGTCAGCTGGAAAGCAGGAAAACAATTCCACAGGCGTGCACTTCTAAGAAAGAAGCTTTGTTCATGAAATCTACGTGTAGGTTTAGGCACAAATAAAGAGTAGGAGGGAATTATTGATAGTGTTTTCAGGTAGAAGAGTGTTTCTTGTGAAAGTTTGGCGAGGGGGGACCATACATTGAAGCTCAGTCATGCACTTGCCATGAAAATAACGATAAAGCAGAGACAAACTCGACACATCTTTTCTGTGAGATAGAAGTTGCAGGGAAGAGAAAAGGACATCTCCTACGAGGCTACGAAATCTATTTTGAACTCTAAACATTTTAATCTACAGAGATAGATTGTTCTCATCCTGTAGGTTATAAACTAGGTAGAACTATTTCATTTTACTCCTAGGTATCATCATCTGTAGCAAGGATCGAACCTTTAATCTTCAGAAGATTTTTTTTCCAAGTTTGAAAAGACCCGCTTGAGAAAGTAAAGAGGTTATATTGAACGGGCAAATTTACACTAAAAGTGTGCTTGAAAGAAAGTGACGTCACAGAAAATCTTTAATGAGACGTCATTTTGTATCATATTCGGTTTAACATTTGTTTTTGTGAAAACTTTCAGAAATTTACTTCTGAACTATCTCTGACCAGGTCCTTATGTATCCCTCTTTCAAGTTCATTTTTATCCATTAAACTATCTCCGACCAAGTACTTATTAATCCATCTTTCATGTTCATTTTTATCAAATTTTTGTCTTACGCTGATCCTTTCTCTCGATGCGACTATACCAGCAAAGAATCTCGTTATGCACACATTTGTGTACTGTCCCGATTTAATCTTCCTATGAGGTCATAGCATGCTGCCTTTAAGAGTCATTATTTTTTTCATATCATTTTTCTCCATGCAACACATGTCCTCAACCCTCACCATCCAAATTTCATTTCCATACATCACTACTACTTGATCAACAGTGACAACACTCTGCTGGTTAGTTATGACATAAGATCCCTGAACTTATCTCCATCCATTACTAACTCTTGCAAGCTCCCTGTGATGTGAGATGAGGATTGATAATTTGTATTATTCAACTACAGCTCTCATCTTGAATTTTTTCCCCACACCGTTTCAGCTGATGTAACTTTTTCCTTCTGAAGATGCATCTTTTTGGAAATTAGTTACCTATTTTTCAGACCATTATTCTCATCTTGGTTGTTTTTTCCACACCGTTTCAGCTGATGTAACTCTGACCATTTTTAGGTGCATCCATCTTGGATGTTATTAATAAATAATGAAACATAGCGGCAAATCTATTTCTTTTTTAAATAAATCCGGATTTATTAAAAAAAAAAAAAAAAAAAAAAAAAAAAAATATATATATATATATATATATATATATATATATATATAGTTATTTTTCACTATTCACCAATAACACCCAGCATGAATGCACCTGAAGACGGTCGGAGATTACATCGTCCGAAACGTTGTGGAAAAAACAGCCAAGATGAGAACAATAGACCAAACAATCCAAAAAAAATAATTATCAATCCTCATCTCAAAAATATACAAACATCATAAATACCTAATTGTTGAAATTCTTTATTTCAAACACAGACACCTATACGCAATGTTTTTTTTTGTTTTGTTTTTTACATAGGCCCAGAGACCACTCGAGGTTAAGAGTGTACAGTAGTCAATTGGACAATATAGTAATCGTTAGTAATGGAAATTCGGTAAATTTGTTAACTTATCACCAAAGAAACAAAATCTGTGAACAACCTCCGACATGGAAGATGAAAATTAAGATTCTCTTGGGGTTTTGAGCCCAAAGAAAACATACGTTTTGGTGTTTCCTTTGTTCCCCTGCAGGGAGCAAGCAAGAGAAAGACACCATGCAATTCGCTCAATGTGTAATAACATATTTAAAACTACAAGTGAAAAACCTAAAAACAAAATATCGTGCACGGTTTCCTTTGCTACTACAACTATTATTACTGCTACTAAAGGCAACAAGAAAGGCCGATAACTCTACACACACGTTATGGTCGTCACTACAAATTAATGTTACAAAACACATCCGGTTTTCTCGACTGTACTAACATGCATAAATTTAAATATAATGTGAACAAACACCTTGTTGTCCAACTTTATATCCAGGTTGCTCCCCTCCCTTATAAATCTGGGTCCTATCACAGTAGCTTCTTATGCTTATGTGGCAAGATGTCTTACTTGGAACGAACAAAAGTAATTTAAAAAAAGAAAAAAGAAAAATAGATGTGACCATAAGACAATGCTGTAAGACTCGTAAAAATAATATCATGATTAAATGCGAGGTTGGCATTTGTAAGCAACTAAAAATTGAAAAAACCTTTGATTATGTATCAGACAAAAAAAAAAAATAAATAAAAAAAGACTGCTGTATATTTCTGATTACATCATATGCAAATTAGATGCTTTTGGCTTGAATAAAAAGTTTGTTTTTCAGAGGCAGTGTGCTGAATTTGGAGTAGCGAACTTTGACAGCAGTGTATTGAATTAAATCCCAGTTGAATGTGCAGAATAGTTAACAATCCATTTGGGAAAGTGCAGAATAGTTAACAATCCATTTGGGAAAGTGCAGAATAGTTAACAATCCATTTGGGAAAGTGCAGAATAGTTAACAATCCATTTGGGAAAGTGCAGAATAGTTAACAATCCATTTGGGAAAGTGCAGAATAGTTAACAATCCATTTGGGAAAGTGCAGAATAGTTAACAATCCATTTGGGAAAGTGCAGAATAGTTAACAATCCATTTGGGAAAGTGCAGAATAGTTAACAATCCATTTGGGAAAGTGCAGAATAGTTAACAATCCATTTGGGAAAGTGCAGAATAGTTAACAATCCATTTGGGAAAGTGCAGAATAGTTAACAATCCATTTGGGAAAGTTCAGAATAGTTAACAATTGATTATTTAACCACAATTATTAACATAAACAAAAATTAAAAAAAAAAACACTAACCCACCTTCATAAAGATATAGAATGCTCTTTTGCAGCGTGTAATATTTCCACTAGAAATGCAAGGTGCTCTTAAAAAGACCGGCCAAGCGAGTTAATACTTTTGCAAGTACCTAGATTTCTACACTACAAGTTTGTAATAGCATTGTTGTTCTTCCGGTAATTAGACAGCAATTCATAGACTCGTACCAAAGTTTATACGAAAACATGCAAAAGCAGACAGGTAAGTATATATTTATCTGCGGAGATAGGAGGCAATGTCTTAATGGAGAAAAGTCACACGATATACATTACTTACAGGTAATAACAATAACAACAGAAATGCGAATGAAATTATATTAGTGTTTCGTAGTAGACACAAAAAAAAAAAATAAATAAAAAAGGAAAAAAGATGATAAAAAGAAAGGTAAAATGAAAGCCAAGTTGTTGCTGATAATAATGGCTGTGACCAACTGTAAGTCTTTTGTCATCAACCAGAGAGGAATGACCGCAGTCAGCCATGAAGAGAGAGGGGGGGGGTAGATAGGTAGGTCAGGAACTGCAGAGTTCAAGATTGGCATTTCCGCTAACCACTAGATTGTCGGAGTACTAGAGAGGTGACAAAAAAAATATGGAAGGCGCATTTTATTTGGTTTGCTTTTCTTTTTTTTTTTTAATTTCATTTAATTTATTTATTCATTTTTTTTTTTTTAAATTTAATTTATTTATTCATTTTTTTTTTTTTTACACACACACAAATACGGAATATAAAGAAATTAAAATATGTCTAAAGTGGTTGCAGTCTTCATTATTCAACCAACTAACCTATCCCTCTTGGATAGAATTCAAAACAGTGTCTTTAACCTAATAGGCTTCATACTGTCCACCAAACGCTAGTCTCTCTCACACATCGCCGCAGTGTTGCATCTCTATGCTTGTTTTATAGGTACTTTCAAAAAATGTGTTCTGAAGAATGTCCTGAACCTGTACCTCTCAATGAAAATACCTGTAACCCACCTAGCAGCAAAATCCCACCACTTCACTGCAGAAGTCCCTAGATGTCAAGAGATTTATATTCTAATAGTTTCTTTCTTTGCAACACATGCATTTGGAATCCCCTCCTAGCTTCTTTTTTCTCCTCAATCATACAAGCATGCAGAAATTTAAATGTAATGTAAACTAACATCTTGCTGCCAAACTACCAACTCAGGGAAAAGATTTATAGGATCAATCTAATATCTCAGTGGAAGCATGCCTTGTTTGAATTGAATAATTTTTTCACCCAAAAAAAAGATAAGAAAAGCAGAACATTTCTACTGGTAAAGGAATTTAAACATGTGATGAAAACATGAAATGTTATTTTCTTCAAATAATCTGCACGTATTGACATAACCGTCAATCGTTAAATAATCTGCACGTATTGACATAACCGTCAATCGTTAAATAATCTGCACATATTGACATAACCGTCAATCGTTAAATAATCTGCACATATTGACATAACCGTCAATCGTTAAATAATCTGCACATATTGACATAACCGTCAATCGTTAAATAATCTGCACGTATTGACATAACCGTCAATCGTTAAATAATCTGCACGTATTGACATAACCGTCAATCGTTAAATAATCTGCACATATTGACATAACCGTCAATCGTTAAATAATCTGCACGTATTGACATAACTGTCAATCGTTAAATAATCTGCACGTATTGACATAACCGTCAATCGTTAAATAATCTGCACGTATTGACATAACCGTCAATCGTTAAATAATCTGCACGTATTGACATAACTGTGAATCGTTAAATAATCTGCACATACTAACATAACTGTGAATCGTTAAATAATCTGCACATACTAACATAACTGTCAATCGTTAAATAATCTGCACATACTAACATAACTGTGAATCGTTAAATAATCTGCACATACTAACATAACTGTCAATCGTTAAATAATCTGCACATACTAACATAACTGTGAATCGTTAAATAATCTGCACGTATTGACATAACCGTCAATCGTTAAATAATCTGCACGTATTGACATAACTGTGAATCGTTAAATAATCTGCACATACTAACATAACTGTGAATCGTTAAATAATCTGCACATACTAACATAACTGTCAATCGTTAAATAATCTGCACATACTAACATAACTGTGAATCGTTAAATAATCTGCACATACTAACATAACTGTCAATCGTTAAATAATCTGCACATACTAACATAACTGTCAATCGTTAAATAATCTGCACGTACTAACATAACTGTCAATCGTTAAATGATCTGCACGTATTGACATAACTGTCAATCGTTAAATAATCAACACATAATCCTTGTGAAGATAAAAATAAAAAATTGCCTCAATCTACATGAACTTCTTCGTTATTGGAGGACAGAACAAGTAGTACACTTTGAACCTTGTCTAGGAGCGAGAGACTAGTAGCAGATGCACCAGCCCAAATATGACAGCAATACTCCATACATGGGCGAATGGTGGCCTTATAGAGGTATAGGATACTTTCGGGCGTTAGTATCTTTCTAGCATGGTAGAGAGAACCTACCTTCTTTGCAGCGATCCAGGCAATACTCTCAATGTAATTGTTCCAACTCATGTTTCCCGAGAGCGTTAGGCCGAGGAGTTTAAAGGATGTACTTTTAGATAAAGAGTCATTGGCCATTGCTATTGGTGGTAGAGAAGGTTTCTTGTAATTATTGAAGGAAACGAGTTTAGTCTTGGCAGCATTGAATGTGACCAACCATTTATGTCTCCATTCCACTACAGATTGGAGGTCATCCTCTAGTTTTTCTGCTAATTATTTAGATATGTGTTCATTTGTTTTTCTGTCGTGTCTGTTATAGAGTGTGCTGCCGTCAGCATATATACCCATCTCACAGACAATTTTGTCAGAGTGGTCATTTATGGATATTAGGAATATCAGAGGTCCTAGTATAGACCCCTGAGGCACTCCCGCATTTATATCATATTGTTTAGATGTATGACCGTCGAGGACAACCTGGATTTTTCTCTTATCTAAGAAGGATTTAACTATGTCATGTATTCTTCCAGTGATACCATATGATCTGATTTTCCTGAGAAGACCTTCATGCCATACTCTGTCAAGAGCCTTAGATATATCTAGAGCTACCGCTCTACCCTCCCCCACTTTGTCCAGTGACTGGTATATACGTTCAGAGATTACAGTTAGGATGTCTGCTGTGGAATGAGCTTGCCTAAATCCATATTGTTGGTCAGTCAGAAGTTTAGCATCTGTAAGGTGATGGACTAGAGCTTGGTTAATTATGGTCTCAAATATTTTGGCGAAAAGTGGGAGGAGGCTAATGGGGCGATAATTTATTGGGTCAGTTCTTTCGCCAGAATTCTTGAAAACTGGTACTACAGAAGCAGTTTTCCAGCAGGCAGGAAAGCAAGATTCATTAAGGTATTTGTTGTAACGTTTGGAGAGAACTGGAGATACTTTGACGGAGCACTTTTTTAATAGCACAGCCGGGCTGAGATCAGGTCCACATGCTTTTGCAGTGTCAAGATTTCTTATGATAGTATGCACCTGAGGAGGGGTGATGTTTCAGATCATCTAGTGTGGTGTCTGTCTGCAAAGGAAAGTCAGGAAGGGGGCGGTTGGCAGGGTCCAGTGTGGAGTTGGAAGCAAACCGACTGGCAAGCATGTTAGCCTTCTCAGTTGCAGATATATACATATATATATATATATATATATATATATATGTATCCCCCCACTATCCAATAATCAAGAGGTAAGCCTGAAGAATCCTAGAGTGGATGAAATGCGGAATATTCAGTGTAGCATAATCACCATATATATTTTATAACTAACTAGCTTTACCTACATATTGAGCACTTTTGAAGTAAATACTTAAAGTTTACGCATAAATTTATACTTTCGTATATTAATTTTATGTGAGTAAATGAAGTAGTTTATATATATATATATATAAAGTACTGATTTCCAAAGTTAAAAAACATGACTTAAATGTCATCAACTAGAATTGAAAGCAAAACATTTACCGTTCCAGCCACTTTCCCTACTCTTTCAGCTACTGGCAGATAGTTAAAAAAGATTTAAAATCAAACCACTTCAAGTTGTGAATGAATTTGCACATGCGCAAAAGTAATAGAAATATGTCATCAAGTTGAAATAAACATTTGGTATTTCAACTCGCCAACATTTCTGTATGCATTAATCATCCATAGCTTAAAGGCGGAAATAACTTTCATAGCTTAAATAAATAAGCTTACTTCCAGTTTTAAACAACTTGTTATTAATAACCGAAAGTAAATTAAATTAAAAAATAAATTAAATAAACTTTAATATTTCTAACTAGAATAATTAAAACGATTCTATTACAACAAACAATAAAATCGAGCTAATTATTTGGTTGGTGCAAAAATAATGTCACATTTTTACGTTCAACTTCATGTCAAAAACGATATTATTTTTGCACCAACCTAATATTAAAATGAATTTTCTTTAATGTAATATGCAACTAAGAGTAATCATTGAATGTAAATTTCTTTGGAATAAATAGTATATATATGTGTGTGTGTGTGTGTGTGTGTGTGT
>NC_136499.1:125766018-125793518 GCF_053919585.1 Euprymna scolopes | reverse complement strand
GTGGACACCTATAAAAACCGACTAGAAGCAGTCATAAAGAACAAAGGCTATGCTATTGACTATTGAAGAAAGAAAATGGACACTGTAAACCTAGGGTATGAATAATTTTGAACATGACTTTTTTTAAAGATATGTGAATAAAATACCCCTGAAACTGAATATTTTTTAATTTGCCTATTGCTGTTATTCTTTCACCTGTTGGTTGCACATAAATCATAAACAAACTTAACAAAATGCTTTCATTTCATCACAACAATGAATTATGTCAAAAATCAACGAGGGTATGAATAATTTTGAGGCCAACTGTACCTATTCAAAATGCTGCCCACCTACTCATCCTCTCTCTCTAAATACAGGGTGGCCACAAAGTCATGCACCAATGTTAATTAAAAAAAGTTAAATTAAAAAAGTTATTAGTAACATTTATTCAAATTCAAAGTTCATTGGTGCGTGACTTTGTGGCTATCCTGTATATATATACTAGCAGAAGTATCCGTCGTTGACTGGGTTCAAAAAGAGCTTTCATAAATTGGACTGATTTATGATAGTGTGAAAGGTTATGAAAGGCGCGGGGGGGGGGGGTCCTAAAGAGATAGTTTCAAATTTTGAGGTATCGAAACCAAAAGCAAAATATGATGACAAGAAAAATAAAATTTTGCGGAAATATATATTTTTGATATCAACTTTGTTGCCATTCGCAGCTAAGAAGTGACCAACAAAATCATAAAAAAACGGAGATTCTATTATTTGCACCCATTGACCCATTTCAATTTCTCAATTTCAAAGAGAATGTAAAACAATATAAAATGCGAGAAGTAAAAAGTATTGAAATTATGCGAAACGAGAGTTCCTTTCACTGTAGGGAATTGCTCCCACATGGAGAATTCCTAGCGCAATCTCAATTTAAGCGATACGTTTCAACAAGCAAAACTAAGAATTCAAAAGTAAATGCTTTAAATTAGAAATTATCAAGTTGTAAGATATGCAACTGTAGAACTGCATAAAAGATTGTCACGCAATCACCAAAACAAAAAGAATGTATAAGATACACCAACAATCTAAACAATAACTCACATATATAAAACTTACATGTATATTTAGTTACGACAAGAAAAAATATACCCAACCTTTGTATTGTTCCTATTTACAATGCCTCCCCACGGGACAGAGTTAGACACCAGGGTCGTTTTTTAATGTGGAGAAAAGGAACAAAAATAAAAATTCTCTCACTCGTGAAGGATTTCTCCTCCACTGACAGAACAAGAAATTGAAGTGCAGCATCTGAAGAACAGATGGTATTTATTTGCTCCCCCACCGAGCAAATTAGGCACAAGGCCGAGTTTTATTGTGAGGAGTCAAGGGAGGGGGAAGGGAAAAGGGGGACCAGCTCCCGAGAGGAGGGAAATGGGAGCTGGTTAGAGGTCAAGCATGTGGGGTTGCCCCCACATCTGGTCTTTGTTAGTCATAGCTAGTCCTAGCTAGTCATAGCTTGCAGTATCTGTCGGAACAGATACTACACTTTGATCTTGTCCCGACCTTTGTATTGTTCAATCATCCTTATATTTCTGCCACAATGCTAATGGATTACTTCACAAGTTTTGAGAATTATTGCAAAAAAAAAAAATTCTTAGAGAAACAGGTGTGTGTGATACTGAAGTCTCAGCCATAATTTTGTCCCACTGAGTGGGATTTTCTAACAAATTTAAGGTCAAACAGGCTTTCTTGTAATCATCAAGAGTTTGTCCATCAATAGTTCTTAGAAAGAAAAATGAAGTCGATCTTATTTCATGAAGAAAGAATCTCAAAAAAATAAAATAAAATAAAAATAAAAAATTCACAGTAACTTGGGTTCACAGTAACTTGGCTTCCAATTGTAGTGTCAAATTTTACATCTGGATGACCATTATGAACATTAGCTCATTTTCTCCGATTAACTGCAAACCGATTAACTGCAAACCGATTAACTGCAAACCGATTAACTGCAAACCGATGGAAGAGATTTTGACTTCTGTGAAGATGATTGAAGGAATTATATCTGATCATAAAATGGTATGCATAAAAATTTATACCTGAAACGTGTGTGGAATCCCCAAATGATATACATCTTCTCCATATACAAACAGTAAAGGAATTTGAAGGTTGTCATAAGATCTGTGAGTTTCACCTACACGTTTCAGCACGTTATCTCTTGAATGAAGAATTATGTCTATTACCAAACTTTCATCAGCAATAAAAGGTGCCACTTTATGTTAGTAAATTGAATCGCTTAACATGCTCATTGGATATTTTTTTTCCTACTCGAAATTCTGCTGATGAACTTTTCTCGATGGCAGCTTTAACGTTAAATCGGGTGTTTATCATGTCGTTGTTTTACCGTTATTTCCATGGCAAGTGCTCGTTTGAGCTCCAATCTCTGGTCCCCCCCCTCGCCAATCTTTTACGAAAAACACCAGTCTAGCTGAAGACGCTGTCAAAAATTTTTCCCCACTCTCTATCTGTGCCTAAATCAAAACGTAGATTCCATGAACACAGATTCTTTCTTAGAACAGCACGCCAGTGGAACTCTGTTCCGTCTGCCTGTTTCCCACCTGACTACAACTTGGATGTCTTCAAATCGAACGTAAACAAATTCCTGATGAACCGCCCCCTTAAGTAGACGCTTTATGAAATCTCAACACTAACGTACAACGTACTGTACATGCAATAACCCTTATCCCTGAGTGGCTTCCGGGTCTTGATAAGTGGTGACCTCCTTGTAAACAAAAAAAACCCCAATTATAACGAGAGTGATTCTGTAAAAGATATTTGTAATAACATAAACAAAAATACACACACATCTATTAAAAATGATTTTGAATCAGGTGAGATCTAATGAAAGGACCATAAGCACTCTTCATCTGTGCCTAAATCCAAACGTAGATTCCATGAACAAAGCTTCTTTCTCAGAAGTGCACGACTGCGGAACTCTCTTCCATTTACCTGTTTCCCACCTGACTACAACTTGGATGTCTTCAAGTCCAACATAAACAAATTCCTGACAAAACTTAAGACACTATCAAATCTCCAATACTATACTACGATACTATCTCATTGATTACTGTACATGCAATAACCCTTATCCCTGAGTGGCCTCCGGGCCTTGATAAGTAGTGACCTCTATGTTAAAAAAAAAAAAAAATTAAAAAAAATTATTTTTGTTTTTCTAATTTTTTTTTTTTTTTACTTAAAAAATAAATTTTTATTCGATCTATCAAACTATAAAAATATCTTTGAAAAGCAAAGAAATTCCATTTCTTTGTGTTTTTGAAATTTTCAAGAAATTATTTAAAAAATATTTGTAAATAAAATGTGTTTGTGAATAAATAATTCCGAGTGTAGGATCTATCATGAAAAAAAAAAATTTTTTTTTTCATTTTATTTTGGAATGAATGATTATAAATTCAGTATCAGCTTTTTCCTCATGAGTTAGAAAACAAATCCTTTTCGACTGAGGTAATTATTGCTTATCACAATCTTCATTTATAATTCATAAAATCGACCTTGTGATTTACTTTGGCCTACTCTATCTACCTCATTAATTGTTTTATTTATTTAATAATATTAACTGAATTGTTTTTATTTATTTAATAATATTAACTGAATTGTTTTTATTTATTTAATAATATTAACTGAATTGTTTTTATTTATTTAATAATATTAACTGAATTGTTTTTATTTATTTAATAATATTAACTGAATTTTTTTTATTTATTTAATAATATTAACTGAATTTTTTTTATTTATTTAATAATATTAACTGAATTTTTTTTATTTATTTAATAATATTAACTGAATTTTTTTTATTTATTTAATAATATTAACTGAATTTTTTTTATTTATTTAATAATATTAACTGAATTTTTTTTTATTTATTTAATAATATTAACTGAATTTTTTTTATTTATTTAATAATATTAACTGAATTTTTTTTTATTTATTTAATAATATTAACTGAATTTTTTTTTATTTATTAATAATATTAACTGAATTTTTTTTTATTTAGTTAATATTAACTGAATTTTTTTTATTTATTTAATAATATTAACTGAATTTTTTTTAATTTATTTAATAATATTAACTGAATTTTTTTTATTTATTTAATAATATTAACTGAATTTTTTTTATTTATTTAATAATATTAACTGAATTTTTTTATTTATTTAATAATATTAACTGAATTTTTTTTTATTTGTTTAATAATATTAACTGAATTTTTTTTATTTATTTAATAATATTAACTGAATTTTTTTATATTTATTTAATAATATTAACTGAATTTTTTTATATTTATTTAATAATATTAACTGAATTTTTTTTTTTTTTATTTAATAATATTAACTGAATTTTTTTTTATTTATTTAATAATATTAACTGAATTTTTTTTTATTTATTTAATAATATTAACTGCATTTTTTTTTATTTATTTAATAATATTAACTGAATTTTTTTTTATTTATTTAATAATATTAACTGAATTTTTTTTTATTTATTTAATAATATTAACTGACTTTTTTTTATTTATTTAATAATATTAACTGACTTTTTTTTATTTATTTAATAATATTAACTGAATTTTTTTTATTTATTTAATAATATTAACTGACTTTTTTTTATTTATTTAATAATATTAACTGAATTTTTTTAATTTATTTAATAATATTAACTGAATTGTTTTATTTATTTAATAATATCAACTGAATTTTTTTTATTTATTTAATAATATTAACTGGATTGTTTTATTTATTTAATAATATTAACTGAATTGTTTTATTTATTTAATAATATTAACTGAATTGTTTTATTTATTTAATAATATTAACTGAATTGTTTTATTTATTGAATAATATTAACTGAATTGTTTTATTTATTTAATAATATTAACTGAATTGTTTTATTTATTTAATAATATTAACTGAATTGTTTTATTTATTTAATAATATTAACTGAATTGTTTTATTTATTTAATAATATTAACTGAATTGTTTTATTTATTTAATAATATCAACTGAATTTTTTTTATTTATTTAATAATATCAACTGAATTTTTTTTATTTATTTAATAATATTAACTGAATTGTTTTATTTATTTAATATTAACTGAATTTCCATCTAAAATATAAATGTTTTTTTTTGTTTTTTGTTTTTTACTAAACTATAGTTTAAATAAAATAAGTTGTTTGGAAATATTGTCAAAACCAATTTAGGTGACTGAAATAGGATTTGACCAATATTTAAATAATTTATGATAAAAAAATGGAAGAGTTTAACTAAATGCTTGTAAGTAACTTTGATATTTTATGAAAAAAAATCAGTTACTTAAAGGGGACAAGAACACACAGACAGAAAATAATATCAAATTGTTTAACCCTTCCATTTTTTTATCAAATTATTTAAATATTGGTCAAATCTTATTATAATCACTTAGATTGGTTTCAACATTACTCACAAACAACTTATTTTTCCTAAACTATACTTTAGTAAAACGAATTAAAAACTATTCTATCAAAGCTTGGTAGACCGCATAATTTTATTATACTAAACTTGTTCAAACTGAATCACGCTTATCACAATATTCTTATGTGGATCTATAATTAAATTAAAAACAAACCCTCGTTATACTTTGTGACATATTCTATGGAGGCCAGGTACGAACGCCCCCCCCCCCCCATTTTATCATACCATCCCTGAAACATACTTATCAAATTATTTTTTATCAAAATCCCTTGTAAAAGTCTTTTTTGATTTTTATTTCCATTCTTTGCAGACCCCACAATTTTAATAAACCACCCCTGTTCAAAAATGTAACATACCCATTTTTGCTCCTCTATTATTGTATGTGATCAGTTTAATATAATAGTAAACCATATAGTAACCTATTCACACACACACACGTTCAGCTTTATTATATATATAACTTTTTATTTGTTTTACATATAGTTATAGCAATAAAAAATAGAATCGAACACGCCTCTTCTTTACCCCACCCCCTTAGTTAAACTAAATAAAATTAAACATAAATAAAAATCAAAACAAAATACATTATCTATATAAAAGCAACCTGGGAGAGAGGGGAGTCTCCCTAACAACAACAAAATTACTTCTAATGACAAATCATGAAAGAAAAATTGTCAGCATAAAATCACTAGATGATGCAATTTACCACCTGAAACCAAAAGAAATTCTCATATATATAATGTGTTTATGTGTTGTGTGCGCGGTTTTGGTTTCAACTTCCTACAGGTGGCTAGAGGAGTGTTTTCTTTATCCTACAATTAAAAATAAAAAAAAATGGAAAATATAAAGAGAAACTTGTTCTCTTGTTACTGGATGATTGTGCACTTCCAACATCCAAATGAAAAATATTCTCTTTGAACGCTAGTCTAAATAATAAGCAATAGTTTTTGTAATAATAGGTGGCCTTAGACTTGCATGAAAAGAATTCTAGCGTTTCACAAGCAGACACACAGAAAAAGATATTTTGATGATTGAAAACCTTTTTCAAATGAAGTTCCAGATAAAAATATCATACATAATGGTACTGTGTTTGTTTACACCTGTTTCAAAGCAGTGTTTATTTTAGGTCATAAAATGAATGATAAAAATTATGAATTGTCTTTTTCAGATAATTGGTTCGTTTACGATTAAAATCACTTTTTCTTTGTTCATAATCATAAAAAAAAAAACAAAAAAAACTACATGACTAATCGGCCTCAGTGATTTTTATTAAATTAAAAAAACAAACATTTTCCCATTAAAAATCAAACTATTTTTCAAAATATTATTGTTCCTTAATTTTTTTTTCTACACGAACAAAGTTTCTTCCAAATCAATAAATTAAAAACAAAAACAAATAAAAAAATCTGGATTAAAATTTTTTCACATCGAAACAAATTTATATACACACACGTTTGCATAAGCTGACAAACCAAACTTTGATTCTGATTAGCCAATTTTCATTTGTTATTGCTCTACCATGTTGTTGACAAACATACTTCACTACAATTTATTTTAAAAAAAGATACATAATCCGATTTGACAGTTATTATTAATATCACATTTTTAAATGAACATCTAAAATAAAAATCAGACAAGGGGGATAACTCTTAAATGTTCCTTATTTGCATGGTAGCTAAAATATTGAACTTAATGAGAAAAAAAAAAAAGGTGTGATTATAGGTTCCCGGATAACCAATATAAAACCTCTGCCCCCTGATGGCTATATCCACTTACAGAAAAGGTTTTGGAAGTTAATTCCAAGGATATTACAGAGTTAGCAATCCCAGAGAAGTTCAAGGGTGTCTACAAGAAAGTTTTGGAAACTCTTGTTATTATGCTGGAACTATGTGTATTAATGCATGTTCTTTCAACCGTTCTAACAACATAGAGAAAGTAGGATTTACTACTTGAGTAACGGTTTGACTGTCACACCAACTTTTGAGCACAGCTCGTTTTGACATGAAAATCAATTCATCAAAATCAAAACAGCAGATTCAAAACAATGCACCTAGCACATAGAAAGACTCAATGTACTTACTGGCATCTAAGCTTCAGCCTCTGTCCCATCGATGAAACGCTGCATCCCTCTGCCTGTTCTACAAGTATTTTAATGGTGAATGCTCTGACGAACTGCAGACACTTGTGCCCCACGACGTAGACACCCTCGACAAACCCGACAGGCAGCTAAATCCCACCCCCACACAGTAGAGATCCCTCGATGTAAAAGATCTTTCTACTCCAGTAGTTTCTTCCCCAGAACCGCTAGACTCTGGAATTCCATTCCAGGTCCCTGCTTCCTTAACTGTACTGACATGCAGAAGTTCAAGTGTAACGTGAACCGACATCTTGCTGCCCAAATTCCAACATAGTGCCCCAGTAGTTGCTGCCCCTGATAGTAGCCCCCTACACCAAAGTGGCAATGTGCCTTGTTTGGGGTGAAAATGTAATATAAAAAAAAAAAATAAATAAATAAATAAATTTAAAGAATATACTTTATCTTCTTTGGCAGCTTGTTAATGTGTTACATGATGGAGGGAACCTATGTAAATAGCAAGTAAGTGAGCTAGTGTGGTTTTTGACAAGCGTCACACTAAGTGCATGTCATAATGACCCAAATCTGTAAAACAGAATCACTCCCAACCTAGCACACAGAAAGGCCTCAATAGACTTTCAGATATTTAAGAAATATACTTTATCTAGTTTGGCAGATTATTAATATGGAGACATTTTTAAATATATATCTAGGAATAAAAATCAGTTAATGGGGAATAACTTAATCTTTTAGTAAGAGTTACGTTTCCTTATTGACTTTTTTTAGTTTAGATAGTGCACCTTGTTTCATCGTTTTTTTTTCACCCCAAACAAGGCACAGTGCCACTTGGATATAAAGAGGCTACTATTTGGGATAAAATTTGAAGAGATATTCATATAGGGAGTTGAGCAGCAAGATGTCTGTTTACATTATACTTGTCAGTACAGTCAGGGAAGCAGGGATCCGGTTGGGAAGTAGAAGGCTGTATGTCATTTAGGAATCTCTACAGTGTAGGGGGGAATTTTGCTGCTTGTCTGGTTAGACATCGAGGGAGTACAAGGGTTTGGAGTTTGTCGGAGCACCTTTGATCAAAATACTAGTAAAATAGGCACAGAGGAAAAAGGTGCGGTTGTAGATCATAGAAATATTTAGAAAACAAATTTGAACATCAGTCAATTCATTTTTGTAGGATTTCAATAATGACAGCAAGTTGTACAAGTATCTCTCTTACTTGCTAAGAGTGATTGGAATTTTGACATTTTTTATAGTAAGAGCCACTTGTAGTTAAGGAAGGGCCAGACAGTAAAAATAAGACCGGGGGGGGGGCAATTTCCAGACACTAGGTCAGTGGGGCACCAACACTGTTTCTCTTATTAACAAAAGGTGTGTCTGGCTTTCTTATTTTTAAGATTTCCAAACAATCACCCCTTACACAATTTTTATGGTTTACTGAATTCAACTTTTATTGCTAAGAAAAAAAAAAGGGGGGGGGGTACTTCCACTTTTTTACGTTTTTTTTTTTTTATATAGAGAACTAAATCGACAGAATAGGACACCCACAATGAATGGGCAGTAATCCATGCAATCTGGGATTGAACCTGAGATCTTTCTATTTCCAGTTGAATGCTCTATCAGAGAGTATGTACTGGTTCTAAGTTTTGAAAAAGATAAGTCTGACATAAATGTTTAAAAATTAAACTTGAGTGCATCATTTTAAGGTGGAAAAGAATTCATGTTTCTTTATTTTTTTTAAAATCAATTGATGAATACAAGATTTTTTTTTTTTTTTTGGTAATTTTATGTTGTATCAGCAAATTTTAATGAAAAAAAAAAAGAAAAAAAAAAGGGCAATTAAAGCGAAAGATGAATAGGAATGCTCATCTATGTCAACATTTTAGTGTGCGCTTGCACACACACACACACACACACACACACCCCAGTGTCCGTATGTTAGTGTTTGCAAACGTTTGTATGTGGTGTGTCTTTTTTTTCTCCCTCAAAGTTTTTAGTTGCTGAAAGGTGCTGAAGATTCAATGTGACAATATAAGATCCTCATCTAGAAATCGCATGGCAAGACTGAGGATATCTTAGCACGACAGACACTAATATATAGTTTTTAAATAAAATACTTTATATTAAATTTTATAAAATGTACGATCAAGTATTTTGCTTTTTTTTTTTTTTTTTCAACCTATTTATGATACAAGGACAAATATAGATAAATATAAAAGAAATAGAGAGACAGACGGACAAAAGAGAGAGACAGACGGAGAGAGACAAACAAAAGAGAGAAAGACATGAAAAAAAGGGCAGGCAGAAAAGAAAGAGAAAGACAAAAAAATTAAGGAAAGTGGCAAAAAAGAGACAGGCGAGAGAGAGAGGGAGGGAGAGAGAAACAAAGACAGGCTACAGAAAGAGAGACGGGCAAGAGAGAGAGACAGACAAGCAAAAAAGAGAGAGACAGAAGCAAACAAAACACAAAGAGAGAGAGAGAGAGATAGGAAAACAGAGAGAGAGAGAGATAGGAAAACAGAGAGAGAGAGAGAGATAGAAAAACACAGAGAGAGAGAGAGAGAGAGAGAAAAACAGAGAGAGAGAGAGAGAGAGATAGGAAAACACAGAGAGAGAGAGATAGGAAAACAGAGAGAGAGAGAGAGAGAGAGAGATAGGAAAACAGAGAGAGAGAGAGACAGAGAGAGAGAGAGAGATAGGAAAACAGAGAGAGAGAAAGAGAGAGAGAGAGATAGGAAGAGAGAGAGAGAGAGAGAGAGAGAGAGAAAGGAAAATAGAGAGAGAGAGAGATAGGAAAACAGAGAGAGAGAGAGAGAGAGAGAAAGGAAAACAGAGAGAGAGAGAGAGAGAGAAAGGAAAACAGAGAGAGAGAGAGAGAAAGGAAAACAGAGAGAGAGAGATAGGAAAATAGAGAGAGAGAGAGATAGGAAAATAGAGAGAGAGAGAGAGAGGAAAATAGAGAGTGAGAGAGATAGGAAAATAGAGAGAGAGAGAGATAGGAAAATAGAGAGAGAGAGATAGGAAAATAGAGAGAGAGATAGGAAAATAGAGAGAGAGATAGGAAAATAGAGAGAGAGAGAGATAGGAAAATAGAGAGAGAGAGAGATAGGAAAATAGAGAGAGAGAGAGAGATAGGAAAATAGAGAGAGAGAGAGAGATAGGAAAATAGAGAGAGAGAGAGAGATAGGAAAATAGAGAGAGAGAGATAGGAAAATAGAGAGAGGGAGAGATAGGAAAACAGAGAGAGAGAGAGAGGAAAACAGAGAGAGAGAGAGAGGAAAACAGAGAGAGAGAGAGAGAGGAAAACAGAGAGAGAGAGAGAGAGGAAAACAGAGAGAGAGAGAGAGGAAAACAGAGAGAGAGAGAGAGAGAGATAGGAAAACACAGAGAGAGAGAGATAGGAAAACACAGAGAGAGAGAGAGATAGGAAAACACAGAGAGAGAGAGAGAGAGAGAGAGATAGGAAAACACAGAGAGAGAGAGAGAGAGATAGGAAAACAGAGAGAGAGAGAGAGAGATAGGAAAACACAGAGAGAGAGAGATAGGAAAACACAGAGAGAGAGAGATATGAAAACACAGAGAGAGAGAGAGAGATAGGAAAACACAGAGAGAGAGAGAGATAGGAAAACACAGAGAGAGAGAGAGAGAGATAGGAAAACACAGAGAGAGAGAGAGAGATAGGAAAACACAGAGAGAGAGAGAGAGATAGGAAAACACAGAGAGAGAGAGATAGGAAAACACAGAGAGAGAGAGATAGGAAAACACAGAGAGAGAGAGAGAGATAGGAAAACACAGAGAGAGAGAGAGAGAGAGATAGGAAAACACAGAGAGAGAGAGAGAGAGAGATAGGAAAACACAGAGAGAGAGAGAGAGATAGGAAAACACAGAGAGAGAGAGAGAGAGATAGCAAAACACAGAGAGAGAGAGATAGCAAAACAGAGAGAGAGAGATAGCAAAACAGAGAGAGAGAGATAGCAAAACAGAGAGAGAGAGATAGCAAAACAGAGAGAGAGAGAGAGATAGCAAAACAGAGAGAGAGAGAGAGATAGCAAAACAGAGAGAGAGAGAGAGATAGCAAAACAGAGAGAGAGAGAGAGATAGCAAAACAGAGAGAGAGAAAGATAGGAAAACAGAGAGAGAGAGAAAGATAGGAAAACAGAGAGAGAGAGAAAGATAGGAAAACAGAGAGAGAGAGAAAGATAGGAAAACAGAGAGAGAGAGAGAAAGATAGGAAAACAGAGAGAGAGAGAAAGATAGGAAAACAGAGAGAGAGAGAAAGATAGGAAAATAGAGAGAGAGAGAAAGATAGGAAAATAGAGAGAGAGAGAGAAAGATAGGAAAATAGAGAGAGAGAGAAAGATAGGAAAATAGAGAGAGAGAGAAAGATAGGAAAATAGAGAGAGAGAGAAAGATAGGAAAATAGAGAGAGAGAGAAAGATAGGAAAATAGAGAGAGAGAGATAGGAAAATAGAGAGAGAGAGAGAGAGAGATAGGAAAATAGAGAGAGAGAGAGATAGGAAAATAGAGGGAGAGAAAGATAGGAAAATAGAGAGAGAGAGATAGGAAAACACAGAGAGAGATAGGAAAACACAGAGAGAGAGAGAGATAGGAAAACACAGAGAGAGAGATAGGAAAACACAGAGAGAGAGATAGGAAAACAGAGAGAGAGAGATAGGAAAACACAGAGAGAGAGATAGGAAAACACAGAGAGAGAGAGATATGAAAACACAGAGAGAGAGATATGAAAACACAGAGAGAGAGAGAGAGAGAGATAGGAAAACACAGAGAGAGAGAGAGATAGGAAACCAGGGAGAGAGAGAGAGAGAGGAAAACACAGAGAGAGAGAGATAGGAAAACACAGAGAGAGAGAGATAGGAAAACACAGAGAGAGAGAGAGAGATAGGAAAACACAGAGAGAGAGAGAGAGATAGGAAAACACACAGAGAGAGAGAGAGAGAGAGAGAGAGAGAGAGAGAGAGAGAGAGGAACACAGAGAGAGAGAGAGATAGGAAAACACAGAGAGAGAGAGAGAGATAGGAAAACACAGAGAGAGAGAGATAGGAAAACACAGAGAGAGAGAGAGATAGGAAAACACAGAGAGAGAGAGAGATAGGAAAACACAGAGAGAGAGAGAGATAGGAAAACACAGAGAGAGAGAGAGAGATAGGAAAACACAGAGAGAGAGAGAGAGATAGGAAAACACAGAGAGAGAGAGAGATAGGAAAACAGAGAGAGAGAGAGATAGCAAAACAGAGAGAGAGAGAGATAGGAAAACAGAGAGAGAGAGAGATAGGAAAACAGAGAGAGAGAAAGATAGGAAAACAGAGAGAGAGAGAAAGATAGGAAAATAGAGAGAGAGAGAGAAAGATAGGAAAATAGAGAGAGAGAGAAAGATAGGAAAATAGAGAGAGAGAGAAAGATAGGAAAATAGAGAGAGAGAGAAAGATAGGAAAATAGAGAGAGAGAGAGAAAGATAGGAAAACAGATAGAGAGATAGGAAAATAGAGAGAGAGATAGGAAAATAGAGAGAGAGATAGGAAAATAGAGAGAGAGAGAGGAAAATAGAGAGAGAGAGGAAAATAGAGAGAGAGAGAGAGAGAGGAAAATAGAGAGAGAGAGGAAAATAGAGAGAGAGATAGGAAAATAGAGAGAGAGAGATAGGAAAATAGAGAGAGAGAGATAGGAAAATAGAGAGAGAGAGATAGGAAAATAGAGAGAGAGATAGGAAAATAGAGAGAGAGATAGGAAAATAGAGAGAGAGAGAAAGAGGAAAATAGAGAGAGAGAGGGGAAATTAGAGAGAGAGAGAGGAAAATATAGAGGGAGATAGGAAAATAGAGAGAAAGAGATAGGAAAATAGAGAGAGAAAGAGATAGGAAAATAGAGAGAGAAAGAGATAGGAAAATAGAGAGAGAGATAGGAAAATAGAGAGAGAGAGAGATAGGAAAATAGAGAGAGAGAGAGATAGGAAAATAGAGAGAGAGAGAGATAGGAAAATAGAGAGAGAGATAGGAAAATAGAGAGAGATAGGAAAATAGAGAGAGATAGGAAAATAGAGAGAGAGAGAGAGGAAAATAGAGAGAGAGAGAGAGGAAAATAGAGAGAGAGATAGGAAAATAGAGAGAGAGATAGGAAAATAGAGAGAGAGAGATAGGAAAATAGAGAGAGAGAGATAGGAAAACACAGAGAGAGATAGGAAAACACAGAGAGAGATAGGAAAACACAGAGAGAGAGAGAGATAGGAAAACACAGAGAGAGAGATAGGAAAACACAGAGAGAGAGATAGGAAAACACAGAGAGAGAGATAGGAAAACACAGAGAGAGAGAGAGATATGAAAACACAGAGAGAGAGAGATATGAAAACACAGAGAGAGAGAGAGAGAGAGATAGGAAAACACAGAGAGAGAGAGAGATAGGAAACCAGGGAGAGAGAGAGAGAGAGGAAAACACAGAGAGAGAGAGAGAGAGGAAAACACAGAGAGAGAGAGAGAGAGGAAAACACAGAGAGAGAGAGATAGGAAAACACAGAGAGAGAGAGAGATAGGAAAACACAGAGAGAGAGAGAGATAGGAAAACAGAGAGAGAGAGAGAGATAGGAAAACACACAGAGAGAGAGAGAGAGAGAGAGAGAGAGAGAGAGAGAGAGAGAGAGATAGGAACACAGAGAGAGAGAGAGAGAGAGATAGGAAAACACAGAGAGAGAGAGAGATAGGAAAACACAGAGAGAGAGAGAGAGATAGGAAAACACAGAGAGAGAGAGAGATAGGAAAACACAGAGAGAGAGAGAGAGATAGGAAAACACACAGAGAGAGAGAGAGATAGGAAAACACAGAGAGAGAGAGAGAGATAGGAAAACACAGAGAGAGAGAGAGAGATAGGAAAACACAGAGAGAGAGAGAGAGAGATAGGAAAACACAGAGAGAGAGAGAGATAGGAAAACAGAGAGAGAGAGAGAGATAGGAAAACAGAGAGAGAGAAAGATAGGAAAACAGAGAGAGAGAGAAAGATAGGAAAATAGAGAGAGAGAGAGAAAGATAGGAAAATAGAGAGAGAGAGAAAGATAGGAAAATAGAGAGAGAGAGAAAGATAGGAAAATAGAGAGAGAGAGAAAGATAGGAAAACAGATAGAGAGATAGGAAAATAGAGAGAGAGATAGGAAAATAGAGAGAGAGATAGGAAAATAGAGAGAGAGAGAGGAAAATAGAGAGAGAGAGGAAAATAGAGAGAGAGAGAGAGAGGAAAATAGAGAGAGAGAGGAAAATAGAGAGAGAGATAGGAAAATAGAGAGAGAGAGATAGGAAAATAGAGAGAGAGAGATAGGAAAATAGAGAGAGAGAGATAGGAAAATAGAGAGAGAGATAGGAAAATAGAGAGAGAGATAGGAAAATAGAGAGAGAGAGAAAGAGGAAAATAGAGAGAGAGAGGGGAAATTAGAGAGAGAGAGGAAAATATAGAGGGAGATAGGAAAATAGAGAGAGAGAGATAGGAAAATAGAGACAGAGAAAGAGATAGGAAAATAGAGAGAGAGAGAAAGAGATAGGAAAATAGAGAGAGAAAGAGATAGGAAAATAGAGAGAGAAAGAGATAGGAAAATAGAGAGAGAAAGAGATAGGAAAATAGAGAGAGAGAGAGATAGGAAAATAGAGAGAGAGAGAGATAGGAAAATAGAGAGAGAGAGAGATAGGAAAATAGAGAGAGATAGGAAAATAGAGAGAGAGAGAGAGGAAAATAGAGAGAGAGAGAGAGGAAAATAGAGAGAGAGAGAGAGGAAAATAGAGAGAGAGATAGGAAAATAGAGAGAGAGATAGGAAAATAGAGAGAGAGAGATAGGAAAATAGAGAGAGAGAGAGAGATAGGAAAATAGAGAGAGAGATAGGAAAATAGAGAGAGAGAGAGAGAGAGATAGGAAAATAGAGAGAGATAGGAAAAAAACAGAGAGAGGAAAACAGAGAGAGAGAGAGAGAGACAAACAAAAGAGCGAAAGGGACAGACAAAAGAGATAGAGAGTGAGACAAAAGATATGTAAAGAAAGACAAGAGAGGAGAACAACATTTCCTTTAAAATAAATTATGTTAATAATAATAAATTATGGTATTGCATTAAATTTTTTAACAGAAGATGTTTTCATGGCAAATCAACCCTTTTCTTGGTTTGATCTTGAAACACAATCGCTTGTTACAATATGATCGTCATCACTTAACAGTGAAACTTGAGTCCAAAAATCTTTTCAAGCAAGTGATAAACATCATCTTAAGATAAGAAAAAAAATTCAATTAAAACGATTTATATATATATATATATATATATATATATATATATAGTGTTGAGATAACTTATCGGAATCAGAAAATAAAAACTCATCAGAAAAATTTGTGGCTATTTTCCGATGCCAAAAACGATTCTTTTAATAGTCTCTTTTTTATTGGATTTTGTTTAAACCAAAATCTTCCACTGTTGGTATTACTGATGAAATAATGAATATTTATTGATTTTAAATTACCACTCAAACGGGTTTTACTGAAAATGTACGATCAAAATTACGCACGATCAATGTACAAATGACTGCCCCTGCTGTTTGTCGTATAGAAATAACGTGTAAAGTTGCCGGAATCAGCAGGAGCCTCATCGGACATTCAGTCATGTCGGATTTTGGTCGGACATGAGGGTGTTTACTAAAATTGTACAACTAAATAAATTACGATTATTTGCTCCTGCTGCTGTTTTGATATTAAAGCAGCTGTGACACGAACTAGTGGGTTTATCAGTGGAAAATATTTACTCACAAGTTTCAGTCAAGGGTATTTTTTTTTTTTCAAATATATAATTATAGATTCATATAAAAGGTATTTACAATTTTTTTTTTTTAAATATTCCCTCTGCTTTTGCTCTCTCTCTCTCTCTCTCTCTCTCTGTTTTCCTATCTCTCTCTCTCTCTCTGTTTTCCTATCTCTCTCTCTCTCTCTCTGTTTTCCTATCTCTCTCTCTCTGTTTTCAGTTTTTTAGTTTTGCACTGGAAGCCAGTTTGTTTTCCCCGCTATGCGGCGATCAAAAAATATCTCAAAAATAGCTTGTAAAAGTTGGATAAATTAAAGTGAAGTAAAAAAAAAAACACAAAAAAAACTAACGTAAGGCAAACGAACGATGTTAAATGTAAAAATCGAAAAACCAAAAAAGAAAACAGAAAAACGAATGTTAAAACTAAAAAAAAAAAAAAAAAAAACCACGTAAAAAATGGCTTAAATAAGCCTGTTTCGATATTAAAATTTTTAAAAATTGGTGGGTACCCAGATGTTTTTAGGTGTGTGTTTGTACGGTCGGTGGTGGTGGTGTTAATGAAAACCTAAGAATAAGCGAAGTAAAAAAAAAAAGAAAAAAAACAGAAAAACGAACCTTACATGAAAAATGGCTTAAATAACACTGGTTCAATTCAATATTTAAATTTTAAAAAAATCGAAATAAAAAAAAAAGAAAAAAAAAAGAAAAAAAGAAAAGGCATCTCACACCACGATTCGAACCCAAAATGTTTAGATAATGAACCAACGCGCTAACCGACTGAGCTAACACGACGTACATGAAATTCAGTCAGTTCTTCAACTATTTAAACTAAATCAGGTCATGACGTCATCTGACACATGCGTAGAACTGGTCGTCGTCATGAGAGGACGGTTTTTGTCGACCCCCCCCCCGTAGAAAATTGTCAATTTCGGGGTGAAAAAAATGAATGTTTTTGGCCAATTTTTCGATATTTTTTGGGCGAAGGTTGGAGCTTCAATATGATACCAAGTTTGTGAATTTTTGTTGTCTGTCGAAAGTTTTTAGCGGATACACAAACACACATACAAACATACATACACAAATTTTCGCTTTTATATTTATAGACTAGCGGGGTAGGGGGTATCCGGTGTTGCGTGGGTGTTTGAAGGTGTGTGTGGTTTTGAGTAAATCTCCGAGGGAGGGCGGGGGGGGGGTAAAATTAAAAAAAGTTTTGGTAGGTGTGTATCGAACCCAAACCCTTGAGGCGAAGTTGGAAATTAAAGTGTGAAAAAAGAAAGTGTGTGACTTTAAACATTGACCCACCGCGAGATACTAACGGAAACACGTTTGAATTTATTTAATTACTTAGATTTGGCAGGTGCACGTTTTAATGACTTAATGAGGTCAACTTTGACTGCGGGATAGTATTTCATTTACTTTGGAACGCTTTTTTTATTTTTATTTTCCGAAGATGTTAGTGGGGGGGGGCAGCTCCCATTGTCCAAATTGAATAGCAATTGTTTGATATAAGAAAATATATCCACATTGATCAAAGCTGATTGCTTTCGGACATTTCCGGCGATCGCCACCGGAAAAATACCGCCAGAATTAGTGTCGCTTTTATTATAGGAAAAAGCCTAATCCACATGTGGCGAACGACAAATGTTCAATATTTATCTTCCCGAGGTTGAGCAAATTAAATAGACAGGCGAGCTCCGTTGTTTACTCGGAGATATTACGATTTATATGTGATATAAAAAGTTTTAAGAAGTTGCGAACCGACTGACCGCTTCTCGGAAAAAGCCTTTCTTGGACATACACAAAAAGCGAACATACATACATTTTCGCTTTTATATATATAGAATAGCGGGGGGTACCCGGCATTGCCTGGGTGTTTAGAGGTGTGTGTGCTCGGCCGGTGGGGAGGGTTATCAAAACATAAGAATAAGCGCGAAGTAAATATTTTTAAATATTAAATAAAAATTAAATATATTAAAAAAAAGTTAAAACTTAAATCGAAAAAAACACAAAAAAAATAAACGTAAGGCAAACGAATGATTTTAAATGTAAAAATCGGAAAAACAAAAACAAAACAGAAAAACGAAGGTTAAAAAAAAATCTGAAAAATAAAAAATAATAAAAAAAAACACGTGAAAAATGGCTTAAATAAGCCTGTTTTAATATTAAAATTTAAAAAATCAGTGGTGTTTTTGGGTGTGTGTCGTCGGTCGGCTGTGAAGTGTGTTAATGAAAACCTAAGAATAAGCGAAGTAAAAAAAAACAAAAAAAAACAAACGCTACGTGAAAAATGGCTTAAATAACCCTGCTTCAATATTAAAATTTAAAAAAAAAAAAAGACATCTCACACCACGATTCGAACCCAAAACCTTTTGATAATGACCCAGCGCTCTAACCAACTGACCTAAGACGACGTACACGTAATTAGGTCATTTATTTTTTTAATCTTTAAACTAAAGCAGGTTACAACGTCATATGACGCATGTGTAGAAGCGACATCGTCATGAGAGGACGGTTTTTGCTGACCCCCCCCCTGTAGAAAACTACTGATTTCAGGGTGAAGGCATTAACGTTTTTGGCCAATTTTTCGATATTTGTCGGCCGAAGGATCGGATATTAAAATGATACTGATCTCGTGAAAATCCGTGAACCGTGTCGAAAGTTTTTAGCAGACATACAAACGCACACACACATACATTTTCGTTTTTATATATATATACTAGCGAGGGGTACCCGGCGTTGCCTGAGTGTTTTGGGGTATGTGTGAAAAAAAAGAGGTGGGTTTGAAAAAAAAAAAGAAGCTTTTCCAACGCGCAGTTGGAAAATAGTGTGAAAAAAAAACAAAAAAAAACAAACAGGTGCTAGTTTTTGATTGACGTGATGGCGATTTTGTGCGAGACAGTTTTTAATGAGGTCAATTGAAAAACCCGCTCGCCCGTCTGATATGACGAAGTCGACACTGGCTCTGGGCCTGTGATTAGAGTCGAGTTTCGCTGTTGTTTATACCGAAAAGCGAATGTAATGCGTGCCAATGCGGGAAATGTGGAATAATTAAGGTTTGAAAGTGAATAAAATTAAATAGACAGGCAAGGTCCGCGGGTAACTCTGAGATATTACAATTTATGGATGATATAAACAGTTTTAAGAAGTTGCGAAGCGAGCGAGCGCTTTTCCGAAAGAAGCCTTTTGCAGACATCGCGGAAAAGCGCGCGCGCGCACACACACACACATTTTGCCTTTTATATAATATATATATATATATATATATACACACATACACACACATACTAGCAGGGAGACCTGACGTTGCCCGGGATTGAATGATGATCAATAACTGTTTCACACTCCTATATTTTAATTGTCTCATATACAACAAAGCTTAGACACACAATCATAGTCTACGTTCCTCAAAGACTGTGACAATATTGGCCATGACAAGTACTTTTAGCAAAGCTGGAAGGCATTACCTTATTTTGATAAAGGAAACGGAAGTGAAACATTCTCATTGGCTTATATATATTTACACACACACACGCACACTAGCAGGCTGCCCTGCGTTGCCCGGGCGTAAAATACACATATATTCATAAAAAAACTGAGACATATGCATGCAAGTAATATGTCTTTTCTAGATAATTCACTTCTTGTAAGTAAAAAAAAAAAAATACTTTGGCTGAAATCGCAACCAAAACCTAAAGACAGTAAGTTAAGTTTGATAACAATTAGGCCATCTTGACACGATCTTTAAAAAGTGTTTTCAAACCCACTAATTTTTAACATAATGAACCTGCCATGTGAACCATTCATGCATGTGCATTCATGGAACAGTGAGCAAACAGATAAAAATTCGACAACCACTTAATTTTTCAATTTTCACCCCTTAGCAGCCCATTTTTTCGGATGCAAACCAATTAAAAAGTTTTCCACATGTCTGAATATCCTATATACAAAATTTCAAGTATGTAGATCAGAAATCTGTTGAGTATATAGGTTGAGAATGTTGGCAAAAATGTGTCGATTCTAATAGTTCTTAGTTCAATTAAGAAAGTTTATTATGAAAGGAGTTATGATCTTTCGAAGTTGAACGCCAAAAAACGACATTTTTGTACCAACCTAATAAAATGGCCAGCTAATGTGTGCATGTGAAACCCCCTTACCGCCAAAAACAATGTATATAGTATTAATAAATGTGTCTGATTTTTACACTACTACAATTTTATGAATCAGGCGGTGAGAGGTGAACAAAACACTTGAACCAACAACCTGGTTCAAGTCTAGTATGTTCCACTTTAGTGTTGGGGTGGCATCCCTACAGATTCTAACAATGGACTATTGCTGACGTCACTACTGGTAACCAGTTTCTGCTATTGTGTAGTCTGGACTTGAGACTTGGGGATGGGTTTTAACCCTAATTTGTCCTTCAAGTTGAGCGGAGTCCCACTCAACCAATATACGTATCTGTATTTTCTGTTAATATATATTTCATTTCAATGTTTCACGTTCTTCTTTTAACATTAAACTACAGCACTTATGCTGTGGGCAACCTTCACATAGTACCTCCTCTAAATACCTGATGTCTTTCTAAAAAGAATTCCAAGAAGATATCAGGAAAATCAATGTTAACTGACAATAGAATGCTTTTATTCAAAATGAAGGAAAAAAAGCAAGCGATACCCACTTTTTGTGTTCACTCATAAAAGATAATCAACAAGTAGCTCTTTATGGAATGGAATTGGCACTAACCCTATTCGGGTTTAACCAGCTTCCTCCAGGAGAGGAAGTTCCATGGGAGTATGAAAGTGATCCCCAGTCGCGTGTATATTCATGTTAGGGGAGATGACGATGTTAGGTTTTTGCAACTCTTGCAGGGAGGTGTTGATGTCCTCCTACATACAGCGCCTGGAATTCCCAAATTGGTCACCCATTTTAGTAATGACTAGGCTCAACTTTGCTTAACTTTGGTGATCTGACGGGAATTGATGTGTCAATATGATTATACTGTATGCATGGCAACATAATCATGTTTGACACCAAAGTTAAGCAATTCTGAACCTGGCCAGTACCAGATGGGTGACCATATGTGACTTCCAGGCGCTCTCCGCTTATTTCTGCATTGTTTCCAGTTGCCCTGGACTTCTCCTTGCCACTAGACTCATGCAGTGCCGATTTAGGAAAGGTGTGGTTGGGATTGCGCAACTCTTGCCCCACAATAACATGCGCAGCCGCTCTTAGAAGGGATATCCTGTGTCTTTCAAAATTAAACGGAGTGATTTGATGGCAGCTCTTTGTAGACACAGATAATCTATTATGTGGAACACAAAAAATGGTCACCACTTGCTTTGAAACAGTGAATTCCGTTTTCATTTCCAACACATTTTTTTTCGCTCACTGAAAAGTGATGAAAATTTGATCTGAAAATATAATACGTTTCTGATTTTTTGAGATGAGGATTGGTTATTCGTATTATTTGGATTCATTGGCTACT
Source organism: Euprymna scolopes (assembly GCF_053919585.1). Taxonomy (NCBI): domain Eukaryota; kingdom Metazoa; phylum Mollusca; class Cephalopoda; order Sepiida; family Sepiolidae; genus Euprymna; species Euprymna scolopes. The sequence continues at coordinate 125,771,683 of NC_136499.1, read as the reverse complement.
GTTCTCATCTTGAGATTGATTTTTCACGTTTCGGTCGATGTAACCTCTGACCTTCTTCAGGTGTATCTTGTCGAACTCATAAATGTTTCTGTTGAATTTGGGAATTTGGACAGAATTTTGGGTGGAACTCTTTATTTACTTCACAGGGGTAGCACGCTCGTTCCTGAAGAAAGTCAGAAGTTACATCGACCGAAACGTTGTGAAAAAAAAATCACACTCAGGATAAGAACAGTAGTCCAATGAATCCAAATGATACTGAAAATATAAAACAATTCTTCCGGCAGAAGAGACATGTCCGGACCAATGAAATCTTGGTACATCAAACAGATACTAATATATAGTCTTTAAGTAATATATATATATATATTCAAAGATGGTGTAACAAAATGAAAAAAGGGTTGCAGCTTCTCTCCAAATTTTCGGATTTTGTAATCATGCCCATATGCCTTTATTTTCTTCTAAAATTGATAAATGCTTTTTCTTCTGATGAGTTAAGGGCGAAATAAATTCAATAATTGGCATAATTACGTGAATGATCTTGCGCTACGAAACAGGTGCTCTCAAGAATTGTGCATGCCAACATACTTTAGGAAATAAATTTTAAGATGATCAACACCCTGAAATTTGTAATATAAACTTGTCATTTATTTGTTATATGCTCTGTAGTTACATTTAGCTTCATAAATTAATGAATTGCATGCTATTCACATGAATTAAATAAAGGGCTCCGCTCAATATTCTGTCCAAATTAATAAAATGTGAAATATAAATGAATAAATATATTTCCCAACACACATATCTATATATATAAAAATGTAACTCTTGGTTCGTTCGCAATTAAAAGTTTAAAAAAAACACTGGACGGATGGCTTCCACGTTTTGGTATATGTTTACTATATCCATGTGTGTTTTTATATATTTCTTTTTAATTATAACATTATACTTAATTTTTCTATGATAAATTGGTGTTTTTCTTTGTACCGAGAGGCCATTTTTTTTATTTAGGGACAATTATTTATTACCGCTTCCTGTCACGTGACCAGTGTTACAATTTAGCGGTTTGCCTGCTAGATCTGGAGATTTCGTTTGCAATCTAGCGGGGAATTCTAGAAAATCTGGATATATTTGGCACCCACACACCCGCAATTTTAGATTAAAAAAATAAAGAAAAGCGCTTGAAAATACTTTAAAACATAAAATAAACTCATTCATGTAAGTAAAAAAAAGTAGCATTTATTGCCTTTGGTAACAATTATTTATTGATTATTTGTTTTGTTTTTCACCTTTTTTCGGCTAACCATTCTTAAATCTTGCTATAAAATCGATTTTTCCAAGTACATTTTAGGTGGGGGGGGACATTCCAACCTTTGAAGTTTAGTTTAAAATACGATCTAAGCAAGCCTGCTTTATTTAGAAGTATTTAGTCGATAATTGTAAAAAGCAAGAAAAAAAAGAAAAAAAAAAAAGAAAAAAAAAAGTCATACCAATACAGTAGAATTTAATTATCTACCAACCTAAATACTTTTAATATGCTAAAACAAAGTTTTTTTGTTTTTTATTTTTCTAATTTCAATGTTGCACCATTATTGTGATGTTTAATTTGCAGTATATTTCAATTTAACTTTTATTATAAAAAGTTTGAGTTTATGATTTGTTTCCTGCAAAAAAAAAAAAATAAATATCCTCTCTGAAAAAAACCGGCAAAACTAAGCTGATAAAATATGTAAGCCTTCTGGGGAGCTAACCGCTTCAATATAATTCCAGTAACATGTAGTGAGAAAACACGGAACATTTTATATATTGAATATACTATATTTATAATTTTTTATGGTAGGAAGTTAAAATATAGAGTTGGGGGGGGGGGGGGATTAGCGATTTTTGGAAAATTTCAGACGATAAAAATTAAAAATCTAGCGATTTTCTGGAGATTTATTTCTCCTGATCTCGTGGGTTTTTTAAAATCTCAGTTGCCAACATTGCATCACTAAAAAAACACTATAGGCTTAATGTAAACAGAATGTGTTTACAATACCGGTAAATTTTCAATGGGTTTAATCACATAATTATTGATAATGTAACCATGTGATTGAAATTTAATTTAAATTAACCACACGTGATCGCTTTGCTATCAAATATTCATCGAAAAATGGTAGGTACACACAAAATGAATGCCGACGCTCAAAGTGTATAAACATTTTGACTCCTCCCTTTACTTAAACATTCACCAAGAATCAGGAAATTAACGAATTTTAATGAAAATTGCAGTATTTTTCAAATAATGATCGCAGAATATAATGAACTAATTATTTTTACTTAACTCTTAGTGAAAATGTTTTATTTTTTTTAAACAAAAATACCTTTACTAAAGTTATGGTTTTCAGTAGTAAATAAAAAACGCAAGAATTTATTTTTGCTTTTTTTATATAAATAAAGCATCGTAATTTGTAACAATAAAAAATAATTTTTACAGTAACATTACGAAAAAAGCCCCTAAAGTCCGTATTAATGAATTCGACATAACTCGAAGAAAAATGAATTCTCGCATACTATTCAGGAAATTAAAGATTCAATTAGATTCCTATTTTAGTCACCTAAATTATTTAGGGTGAAATGAGTTTAGGAATTTATAGCCAAACCTAAATATTTTTTTTTTTTTTGCTTAAAAAAAAAAATAGCATTAATACAGTAAGTTAGGTAAAATTTGCATACAATGCTCTGCTTTACGGTTGTTGTAAAAATGGAACAGAAATTTGAATTTCGTTCCCTTTTAAATTCGGTACATTTTTACATTACGTCCAACTCATCGTTCACATTCGACACGTCAACTTTTATAGCTTTTCGGGTATTCTGGCAAGGTTAGGGGTGTCTATTCCGAAAGCTGTTCTTAACATGGGTAGATTGGTAGGTGTGTCAGAAATTTCGTGAAAAATAGTGAATAATTCCACCCCGTCTTTCCAAGCTTATAACTCATCGAAAAATGTAACTCAAGCCCTAATTTTTTTTTTTCCAATTAAAGGAGCAAGGACCAAGGTTTCATTAAAAAAAAAAACAAAAAAAAAAACAAACGACATGTTTTTTTTAAAAAAAAAAAGGTTTTAACTTCGGACTTTACAGGTAAATTTCTAAAAAACACTACTTTTTTTGTTTTAAATTTGAATATATTATTTATTGACCTTTTCTCTTCAATTTGTGATATATAACACTTTGGTGAATAAATTATTTACTTCTTAATAGACATTTCAAAATGGGAGGCGTGAATTATTCTACCCCCCTATCTTTCCAAGCTTATAACTACTTGAAAATGTAATTCAAGCCCTAATTTTTTTTTCAATTAAAGGAGCAAGGACCAAGGTTTCATAAAAAAAAACAAAAGAAAAAACAAACAACGTGGTTTAAAAAAAAAGGTTTTAAACTTCGAACTTTACAGGTAAATTTCTAAAAAACACTACTTTTTTTGTTTTAAATTTGAATATATTACTTATTGACCTTTTCTCTTCAATTTGTGATATATAAAACTTTGGTGAGTAAATTAATTATTTACTTTTTAATAGACACTTGAAAATGGGGGGGGGCATGAATTAAAAAAAAACAAAAAACGTTTGTCTAAAATATTATATTCGGTTTATTGGAAAGAACATAAAATTTCACATTGACCCTGAAAATATCGTAAAAATAGAATCAATAGAAAAATTTTGATAGATTTTTAAAGTTTAAAAATTGAAAAATATTGAGTTCGTAAAATTCATTACTGTTTTTTAAAAAATAAAAAAAAATATTTCTATTACTTTTAAAACAACTTTAATAGTTTATTTTGGAAGTATAATCCATAAAGAAAATAAACAACCCACTTTTAAAAGAGAAATTACGAGATTTTTATATTTTATTCGCAGTTTCGTGATAGGGGTGTAAAAAATTCCTACAAAAATTCTGATACATCTATTAGATTGGAGTGTTTATTCGTTGTAAACGTACCTGACAACCTATAAATGTCAACATTTCCAATGTGAATGGTAAGCTGGACTTATGTAAAAAATAACAAAAAGATATACCAAACTGACTTTTTCGTTTAAAAATGGAATTATTTCCCTTTCGTTATTAACTTTTTTTTTTAAATTTTTTTTTTTTATAAATATTTTGTGTTTTATATACATAAAGTACAATTGTTGAATGTTACTGTTTTGATTATATTCGTTTGGGGGGGGGCACAATTAAAAAATTAAGAAAGATTAAAACAAAGCGAAATTTAAGTTTCCGTTCCATTTTTGCAACAACCGTAAAACAGCGCATACTCAGCAAGTTTTATCGTAATTTATAAGCATAATATTGAAACACTAAATCAACATTTTATTTATTTTTTTGCATAATTAATGATGGAATTATTTTTCTGTTTATTTTCTTAACATCTGTTAAAAAAAATAAATAATTTGTACATTCTCTTGAAAAAAAGAATCAAACTTTTCTCTACTTTCACGTGTTTCATTTTAACAAACTGAGCCACCGCAACGCGTGGCCGGGTACAGCTAGTATATATATAAAGCTGAACGTCTGTGTGTGTCTGGTCACAAATAGGCTCCTACATGGTTGGGTATGTTTGATCTGGCATAATGATGATTCATTAAAATTGTGGGGTCTGCGTATGCGCCTGGTCCACAAAGTATGGAAATAAAAAATTTAAAAATTAAAAAAAAAACAAAAAAAACGTTTACAAGTGTTTTTGATATAGATGTACATAATAATACTTTGATAAGTATGTTTTAACTTTAATAGGGATGGTATAATAAAATTGTGGGGTCTGCGTTTGCACCTGGCCTCCATAGAATGGAAATAGGCACAAACTTTAATAAAGACTTTTCATATCTATCTGCGTAAGTATACTTTGATAATTATGTTTCAGTTTGAAGAAATATGGTATGATAAAATTATGGGGTGTTCGTTCGTGCCTGACCTCTATAGAATGGAAATATGTCACAAAGTTTAACAAGATTTTTAATATAGATCCACAGAATATTGTGATAAGTATTTCAGTGTGAACAGGTATGGTATAATAAATTATGGGGTTTATCTATTTTATTTTTACTTCCATCATATTTTGCTTTGGTTTTGATACCCCCAAATCGCGAAGCTATCTCTTTACAACCCTTCCTTTTCATAACCTATCATACTTTAATAAATCAGAGTCCATTTTCTGTAGGCTGTTTTTGAACCCAGTCAACGACGGGTACTTTTGCTAGTATATATATATGTTATATCTTCCAGTTATGGTTTTCATACATAAAGTAAATTTTACAGTGTATAAGGATTATTTTATCCTAGAGATATTCATAATCGTACTCTATTTCCAAAAGAGGAGAGATATAACATGAGAAATATTTGGAATCAAGTCTCCTCTTGCTGTTATTTCATCAAGGCTAGAAGTTTGGGGGGATATGGTCTAATACAAAAAAGCGAATATGCTCATTTTTCATTTTCAAGTTTTCTTAAATTAGTGAGAGTGCCTGCTAAGATATTCAATAATTTTTATTCACTCAGATAATGACCATTTTAATTTAATCGTGTGTATGTGTGTGTGTGTGTATATATATAACTACTTCGTTTACTCACATAAAATTAATATACGAAAGTATAGATTTATGCGTAAACTTTAAGTATTTACTTCAAAAGTGCT
>NC_136499.1:125643518-125756018 GCF_053919585.1 Euprymna scolopes | reverse complement strand
TGAAGATGTGGAAGATTTGCGCAAATGTTCACAACTCCATCCTTGTCACAGTCTATTTGACTAAGATGGACATCAAGACAGTTCCTCACCCTCCCTATTGTCCAAACCTTGCCCATTGTGACTTTTGATTGTTCCCTAAGCTCAAAGAAAACCTTAGGGGCTATTATGAGACAATTGGGGAGATGAAAGAGGCTGTCACAAAAGTCATTGACACGCTCATGCAAGAGGACTTCTATTGGGCTTTCAAAAAGTTGTTGGAACTGTACAACAAATGCATTGCAGCTGGAGGAGATTACTTCAAAGGGGACTAGAGTTTCATGTGTGTACTATCAATAAAAGTGCCGATACAAAAAAAAAAAAAGAATCTGGAAATTTATTTAAGGCACCTCGTAATACTTCTACTTGGTTATGGCTGATGAAATGAGAACTTTGTGATATTTTTTTGTTTATATCTAGCCCAGTGGATTAAATAAATAGCTGGTTTAGTAACATAATCACCACAAAGAAAATTACCAACAAAGAAAGCAGTTGAATATATAATATACTATATACTGTCAAAAATAAATTTCAATATAAAAAAACATGTGAATGTATAAAAATAATGGGAAGAATTATTTTTGGAAATTTTAATTTACAATCTGACAAGTGCCCCCCATCATAATAATTTTTTGAGCCCCAACGCTCCAGCTCGTAAACTTTGCCGCCGTGACAACACAGGTGAGTAAACACCTGATTCCAATAGTAAATAACATACAAATTGATCTCGCTTCAACTTAAGGAGGAAAAAAACAAAACAAAAAAAAAACGTAAAAGTGCAATAAATTCAATTCGTTATGTACTTGCTCATCCGTTGGTTGCTGACGACGTATTGTCCGATGTAAGATTTGAGCTGGTAAACCCTGACTATTTCCATGGTCAAGTCTTCAGGAATGTCGAGGACAGAGCCACGGATCACAACAAAATATCACTCCTCCATCCGCTCATAGTAAAGAGCCAAGCCGAAGTGGACAGCGTTTGTCGAGCTGAGCAATTCACTTATTCCTCCCAATCTTCCTCTAACCCTACCATCAACCAAGTGTGTGTGTATATATATATATATATATATATATATATATATATTTTTTTTTTTTTTTCGCAGCAGGGAGGGACGACAATGTCTCCAATGTATGCAAACAAATATATATGTATGTATGTATATCGAAAGTAAAAGATTCCAGCAGGGTGGCTTTCAAAAAAAAAATAAAATGAATAAATAAATAAATAAATAAAAAATAACTCATCAGGAAATAGATCAGAGTGGCAGATTTTATATACTCGCTTTGTTAAATAGTGCATGAAATGAAACTGTGTGCACAATATATCAAGTCATAAACCACCCCCGATCCGGTACATACCCAATTATTGTAAGGGTGGGGAAAATGGGAAAAGTAGAGGAGATAGAATTAACCCATTACTCACACACACACACACACACACACACACACACACACACACACACACACACACACACACACACACACACACACACACACACACGTCGTCCACAAACATACTGTTTTGCTGTATCACAGCTCTTCAGTGCGGCTAGACTAGCAACTACCTCAAGCCAAGATTGAAACTCTACCGCCTAGGTGACAGTCAATGCTATTTGGCTGCTGCTAAAGTGGGTTTGTAAAATTACAATGATCAAACATCGTCCAAATGCCTAAGCTTTACACAAAGAGCATTGCTGTATATGCTAGCGGCAGTTTGTTATTTCACTCCCCAATATGCTCAACCCAACATAAATATATGAATAACAATATAGCTATATTCCAAGATCCAAAGTTTTATTTATCTTAATCAGTTCTTTCAACATTTCAAAACTTCTGTTTTGTTTGCATCGAACAATCAATATTTTTATGTTAATATTGAATTTTTCCTGGCGTATACTCATCAGAAAAAAAAAAATTTCTTAGAAAGAAATAAGTAGGGTTTCAGAAGCGAAAAGTATAAGATTCAACTCGGATTTCTATGACTCCAAAATACCCGACTCAATAATCAGAGATTTAAAAAAAAAAAAAAAAAAAAAAACTACTTGTATGTTTCGACGGAGAAAAGTTTATTTAATAATTTTTAATTTGACTGTTGTTATCACAACGTTTTTGTTGTGTTGTTTTCATGTAATGCTACAAGCGGCCTTTAACACTTATGTACTCATCATCATGGCTGATTAGAAGATTATTTTCATTCACAGCAATTCAAAATTTCAAATTTAGAAGATAGAAAGAACACTTGGCTAAAACCAAAATCATCTTTCAGTTTGGGTCATCCGTGACAGGTATAAACCATTGTACACCTGTTGTCGGCAGTAATCCACGTTCTTGGTCATCTGCAAACAAAATCACTTGGACGCTGATGTTAGTTTATAAGTTTTATTTAAAAAACATAAGTCACAAAGAAAGCAGAAAGAGAAGGCAACACTTTAAGGTGACAGATCCGAGATAGAGGCAAACGGCTTTTCTCATTACATCTACCTGCGTCCCCCCCTCCTCCTCCTCCAATAGGATGCCGACTTTTGTGTATCTGTTTTGTTTGAAGTTTTTCCAGGAAGATATATATAACTTTGGGGATATATTCCAGGAAGATATATATAACTTTGCTAACACCTTTTTACCGAGATTACTCTTGACCAATGGGCATCTTGTATGGAGAGCTGGCATCTTGAGAATGTCCACTGGCCACCTCCAACTCTGATACAAAGCTGTTGTGAGGCAAGACATGAAAACCAAGGTCATCAACACTGGTCTTGGGAAAGCATTGCAGATGACCACTCAATATGGCAAGGGACCTTGAAAGGAGGTGCGGAAGAAGCTAATAAAAGAGAAACGTTCATGCAGAAAGGAGAATATCATCGCTAACAGCCCAGGGATCTGTGGCAGCCTTTCCTAGTCTCACACAAAAACACGCGTTCACATCTCAAGTCATATTTCTTGTCATATACATACGCGCACATGTACACACAAGGAGATATATTCACGTTCGCATATATACACTCACATTCACGTGTATACACACACACGCTAACGTACACACATGTACTCACATACACACACACGCATGTACACAAGGACAACGTCACTTCCCCTTTCACAGGAAATCCACACATGCACAAAAGACCACCAGAAACAATTATAAAAGCAAGAGCAATAAGCAGCATCCTTCTTTTCGGACCAGCTCTCGAGCTGAGAGGTTCGGTGAACCACCTGCTTCCCTTTCGGGAGGCACGCGTCACATCCCGAGGGCACGAGCTAACAGACAGTATGTACACTTTACACGTTTTCTATCTCCATGGCCTGGATTGACTTTTTCTCATTCTCTCTCTACACTACAATAGACTTTCCTCCTCACCAGCTAACAGCGAGAGACGCACGCCAAACTAAACACGTGTAGTACCCTTTTCTTTCACTTGTTTCTTCACGAAATAAATCCTAGTCCGTTTAAGTCAAGTAAATGCGTTGTTTGTTCCTTCCTCAAAGCAATTCATTTTTCCTTTCGAGATAATTCATTTTCCCTATTTTGCACCACCACAAATTGGTGACACCTGAACGTGAGATGAACACCCATTTCCTTCTATAAACCCTAAACCGCTACAGATCACATGTTTGTGACCGTTGCAACAGAGTCTGTCAAATCTGTATTGGTGTCTTCAGCCACAAGCAGTTCTGCACTAGCAAAGCAGACCCAAGGCAACTAGGCTAAGGATGCTTCATCTATGGTTGATCCAGACTGATGGAAGCCTACTATCTCTAAGTGTCATTTACATTTTTTGTATTCAATTAACGGTTTTTCTTATGCAGCACAGAGTTGGGGAGTCAGAAAGTATAAGGTATGGTTTGGACTCCTAAAACTCCCAAATATCCAAACTCCTTATTTTTAAGTTTTCCAATATTCAGACTGTATACTAATTATTCGAAAATACTCGACTAGCTACAACCACTATATATGATTTTCCTCACCATCTGTGCTAAATGTAAATGCCGATTCCATGAACAAAGCTTCTTTCCCAGAACTGGTGTGCTTCCCGGTTGGATACAACATGGTGCCATTCAAATCTAATGTAAACAAATTCCTGTTAAGTCATCCTCATAAATAATCAAATTCTACCCAATTTACACCATAAGTGATTACTACACCACCACCTTATATTCATTAACCCTTATCCTCGAATGGCCTCCAAGCCTTGAATAGTGGGGGAAAAAATTGCAATCTCAACACAACTAGCATTTTTACTAGTCTGACTCCTTCCAAAACCTCCACCATGCTTAGACTCAGCAACTCGGCTTTAAACCGCGATTAAATTAAAAATCAAAAATGAGTAACTGCAGAAATTATAGAAGCTTTTCACAGGTGACACCATATGAACATTTTATGACAACACAATCTGTTACATAGTCACGTCTCACAGCTGATAATCATAATATATTAAGAAAATTATGTTATTATCTCTCGTGAGTCTATTTCTCACCTTTAAGTGGCTAGCACATCATTTTATTTATTATCAATCAATTATTTATTAAAACAAAAATGCAATAGCGTCAAAAACGAATTATTAAAAATGTTAAAAAAAAAAAAAATTACAAAATTAAATTTACTAATATACATTTTAGTCTATTTGTAAACAAATTAAAGTTAAAAAATTCTTTGTTAATGCTTATAAAAAGAAGTTACTTCATGAGTTTGTTCTCTATAGACTCTGAAACGGCTGGGTAGATTTTTATAAAATTTCACACAAATGTACTTTATATATCTGGCAGTGTTCTTAGATAGGTTTTGTATTGGAATGTCTTTGATACATATCAATAATCAAAATAATCCGATGAAAGAGGAAATAGGCGATTTTAACCAAAGTTAACACCTTATACAGCCTAACATCACAAGTGCATTTGAGAAGTTTTATTACCACACAAGCAGAAAGGTCCGGTATATAATAACAAAAGATTCTTTAATATGACAGGAATGCATTCAAAATGAATGTTTCAATTTAGAGCATAATTTAAGCATGATATTGCCATTTGCATATTAAACTTTAATTCAAGCCATTATATATATAAAGAAATTTTTTTATAAAATCAACAGTAGGTTCTCTAGCATTCAGAAAAAAAAAAATCTTCCCCAATATTGAAAATAATGTTTGTGACGAAAAACCAAACTCGGATTTATTATCTGTTTGTTCATAGGGGTCACACATATCTCGAACATCTACGAGTGTAGATCCAAAGACGTCTTTCATTTTGCTTATTTTATGGGGTCCTTGAAACTTAATTGATCCGAAACCAGGACTCCAGTCTAAAGCCTGACGCTCCACCACTGAGCTAAACCTGGAAGGAACGTGTCACTTTTATAGTTGTTATTATCAATACTATTATATAAAATTGTTATTATCAATACTATTATATAAAATTGTTATTATCAATACTATTATATAAAAGGAATTTTGTCTGCACGTGAGTTTAAAACGGCTGGGCCTATTTTTACGAAATTTCACACAAACATACTTTATGTGCCTGGCAGTGTTCTTAAGTAGGTTTTGTATCGGAATGTCTTCAATAAGTATCGATAATCGAAAAAATCCAATAAAAAAAGGAACAGACGATTTTGTCCAAAGTTAACACCTTACACAGCCTAACATCACAAATGCATTCGAGAAGTTTTATTACCACACAAGTTGAAAGGCTCAACATATAAAATCAACAGTAGGTTCTTTGATTTGACAGGGTCACATTCGAAATGAATGTGTCTGTTTAAAGCACAATTGCACCATGATACTTAACTTTCATTTTAAACTTAAATTCAAACCACTATCACTGCACAACCAGTAAGGTCAGACATATAAAATCAACAATAGGTTCCTTGATATGACAGGGGCGTGTTCGAAATTTGTATTGTAGACTATAATGTATTGTGGACTAAGTCACTGTGAAGAGGCATGTGAAGCTTCCTCTCGGTGCACTGTGATCGATCGATTTGATTGAAAGATGGGCGATTTCACCGATTTCGATGACAATAAAAAAAAAATATGAGAGTGTGAAACATTCGTTGATGATCATTCAATCTCGGGCAACGTCAGATCTCCCTGCTAGTATATGTGACAGTTATGATCAATAGATTTTAGTGTTCACTCTAATTGTTGGCTCATTAAGGTTTCCGTTACCTATGGTTGCTAGGACAGAGTAACCCCTCCACAAGAGGAACAGTCTGCACGGTGTGCGGCTTTTGATAATAAATTAAAAAAAAAAAAAAAGAAAAAAAAAAAGAAAAAAAAAGAAAAGAAAAAAAGAAAAAAAAAAAAGTGAAATCTAAAACTTGTAAAAAAGTAGAGAAGTGAATGAAAACAATCTTCTACCCGTAACATTCATCACATACCTCAGCTTGTCATTTCACCTGGCGGCGGCGGCAGCAGCAGCAGCCGGGCAGGTAAGAAACATGGTTACAAAAAAAAAAAAAAAAAAAAAAAACACCCACTGAACACTAGATTTGAACGAAACTAAAAAGGGAAATAATGTTTTTTGAAAGGCTTTTATAAAAAGGAAATTGTTTACAATGAAGAGGTTTGTTTTAATAAATAAAACAATGAAATGCTCATTAGAAGCTTTGCGCCTGCCGAAGCGTTCGTATTTAGTAAACATCAAGTAATCTTTATATCAATAATATAAAACAATTTTACGTGTGTTTCTCGTGTTAACCTAACTTGATAATTACAGTGAAAGTTTCAGTATTAATGTAGATGAGCTCCCCACCCCCAAAAAACAATAAGATTCTACTTCTTTTATGCAATTACATCTGACCATTCTGAAATATTAGGATGTGTGTGTGTGTGTGTGTGTGTGTGTATCAGGAACCACCAATGTTCACAATCAACCATCAGCCACTGAAAAACACTCAAGAGTTTACTTATCTTGGCTCAGTGCTCACTGACTCCTGTGACCTAACAAGTGAGGTCCAACGGCGCATTGGTCTGGCTGCTGCAGCCTTTGGTAGACTCTCACACAGAGTTTTTATGAACCGTAACCTCACCACCACCAAGGTTTCTGTCTATAGAGCAATCTGTCTCTCCATCCTCTTGTATGGCAGCGAGTCATGGGTGCCTTATAGACGCCACCTGAAAAAGCTAGAAGCATTTCATACCAACTGCTTACAGCGTATACTAGGTTTAAAATGGTGGCACAGGGTGCCACACAATGAGATACGCAGGCGCACTCAAATGGACCCACTTGAAATAATTCTAACTAATAGACAACTTAGGTGGCTTGGTCACACCATCCGGATGCCAGCAGAAAGGCTCCCACGCAAGGTCCTCTACGGGGAACTTGCAGAGGGCAGACGCAACCCTGGGGGTCCACGTAAACGTTTCAAGGACCAACTAAAAACATCATTGAAAAAGTGTGGCATAGAATCCAACGCCATCGAACATGCTGCTGCTGATCGGAGAAAATGGTGAAACATCTGCCAAGAGGGCTTGGAAACTTTCACCTCCACCTATAACGACCGAGCAGAGCGTAGAAGACACCAAAGGCACGCGGCGCAGCGGGCAGACGGCATCTTCCCTTGTGCTGCCTGCGGCCGTGTATGCAATTCACGAATTGGACTCCACAGTCACCAGCGAGTGCATCAGGTGTAATCTATCTGGGACTGTTAGGCATGGTGCAACGTCATCGTCGTCAGCGACGGACTACTGAAGAGAGAGAGAGAGTGTGTGAACAAACATTACTTTAGAATTTAGAGTGGGGGATCAGTTTTGCAGCTAAATTTAACACAAAATGACAAGATATCATATTGGAAAGCGTGTTTTGGATGATACGCAACAATTTTGTTCAATTCCTACGCATACCCATCTTTTATCTTTGATAGTGAAAAAAAACTTGCCATTCAGTTGTTGGGGTTAGTAAGGGTTGGGGTGGGGGGAGAAAGGGGCTATTGCCATCTGGATTGAGGGTTAGTGGAAGGGTTAAAAAGTTTCTTGCAGGGTGTTGCCCTCTGGATTGAGAGTTGAAAAATTAAGGTGTGTTTTTTTTTTTAGTTGTTTTTAATGATAAATAATTATTTTCAGTGTACCCCCTCCCTCTCAATGGAAACATATTTCCATAAACAACAAAAAATGTCTATTATTTAAAATAATGCTAATGGGGTTTGAGGGGGAGAATCATCTACAAATTCATCAAATTTATTCACTACTAGCAGGGGTTGGAGCCTTGTCAGGTCGTAAAAGACGCTTAAATATACTTTAATTCATGTAGCTATCGTATTTACTGTTTTTTTTGGGGGGGGTTTTACATAGGGGTCGCCACTTATAGAGGCCCAAAGGCCAATCGAGGATAAGGGTTACTGAGTGTACAGTAGTCAGTGGGATAATATAGTAATCGTTAGTAGTGGAAATTTGGTAAATTTGTTAGCTTAAGCGGACGGCTCATCAAGAATTTGTTTATGTTGGACTTGAAAATAACCAAATTGTGGTCAGATGGAAAACAGGCAAACGGAAGAGAGTTCCACAAGTGTGTAGTTCTAAGAAAGAAGCTTTATTCATGGCATCTACGTTTTGGTTTAGGCACAATGTTACAATGAATATTATATCGTACCTAGTATATAGTAGTGCTTTCAAAAGTTAAAAAAAAAAAAAAATGACCTGGGTGCTATCAACTAGAATTGAAATAAACATTTAGTGCTTTAGCAGAGTTTCCTACCGATGTAACTATCAAGTGATAAGCAAGAAAGATTTAACATTAAACAACTTGAAGAAATTAATTTAATTTGGGCATGTGCAGAGAAAAATAGAAAAGATGGCAGCAAGTTTACATTTCAACTTGTTGATTTTCGAAGTGTTTTTCATCCATTTAAACAGATGTTATTCTTTAGAAACCATCCTTGGTGTATGATTACTAGTTCCTGTTAATTTCAGTGTTATGTGACCAATAATTTAAGAGATTATCGGTTAAATATTTACACAGAGACTCCCATACACCTGTTATATATAATATAAATCTCACCTGTCTGTTTAAATGTATGTTTGTATGTCTGCCTAAAACTTTCAACAAAGGCGACAGATTTTCACGAGATCGGTATTGGACGGCAATTATTGAAAAATTGGCTAAAAAAATTCCTTCACCTTCAACTGGGCACTTTTCTACAAGGAGAGGTCGCTTTTTTGCCGATATTTTCGAAAGTCATCCCATTTTTTTAATTGACTAGCCTTAATTTAAACCTTTGGCACTTCCGGTTTGGGGATGGATGCAACTGCAAAGATGTCACAATTTTTTTTCAGTCTTTTCCGTCTTCGTGGTACGGGTTCGAGCCTGGCTGCCTACTTCATTTTTTTTTGTTTTGCTCGACACACACCTGCAGGCAACGCCAGGCACTCAAGCTAGTATATTAAAAATAATATAAATTAATAGCTTATTTATTCAAATGAAAACTGCAATAATAGAAAATGAAACTAACAACAAACCACAATTTTTATCCATCATTTTGTTTTGCAAGGTTGCTCCAAAATTAAAACCTTTTTTTTTTTAACTCAATAAAGTTAAAGAGCGATGGAAACGGGAGTAGTACCATAAAAACAGGCGATCTTTTGGAACAGCTCTAGTATTTATAGCCAATCTATTACAAAGTTCGAAGTAACTATTTAACAGGCTGTATATTGAGCTTAGTTTTGTATTGGAAATTGATTCCCATAAGAATTCATGTGAACTATATAAAACGTTTCTATTTATATTATCACACACACACACACACACACACACACACACACACACACACACACAGTAGGGCTTGTTTCAGCAGTTATTTCTACATTGAAGATTCGCAATAATGAAACGTGTGCATAATAACTAAAGACGTATGCAAATTAAATTAATCATAGGCTCCATAAGATCCATTCATACATAAGCATATAATTAATGATGAATGACTCATCAATTCTCACGGTAGGTCAATGGTTTCAGACCCAAATGCATTCGTTTCAGCAAACTTAAAAGAAATCAATTTCACATCCAAGAATGATTCACTGACCCTAAAGTGGAGTCTAAAACACGCCCCCCCCCCCAAAAAAAAAACAAAAAACAAAAGGTTCCTATTCGGATGCCAAATTCTAATGGCTCCCATTTTTACTACAGTCGAACCCCGGGATACGGATTTTCCAGGTTACGGCGTGGAATACAATGTTTTTCCAACCCCTGGTTACGGTATTTACTCCACCTTATTTATAATGTAATTTGATTATATACATGTATAGTATATACTGTACTGTATTTTGTTACTAATTTTTAACATGTACTGTATAAAATTTTGCTTAGGCCTCGCCATACGGCGATTTCATCTTACGATCCCAACCCCAAAATAGACGAATGCCATATCCCGGGTTCTACTGTATTTATAAATGACAAACCAAGGCACAACAAATACACGACAACCGTTATGTTTGTCATTTCTATTCCAAACAAGGCATATTACCACTTGAACGTAAGGAACTACTATTTGGGACCATGTTTAGAGGAGATGAACAAGATGTTGGTTTACATTTTTTTTTTACTTTTGCACGTCAGTACAGTCGAAGGAAGGGAATTCCAAAGTCTAGCAGTCTGAGGGAAGAAGCTATTAGAGTAGAAGATTTTCAGCATCTAGGGACCTATACAGAGAAGGGGTATGATTTTGTTGCTAATCAGATTTGTCGGAGGTGTGTATCTTGAGGGGCAAAAGCGCTACAAGTTTATCCGAGCTCATTCCATTAAAATATTTGTAAAACAGGCATAGAGATGCAACATTGTGGCGATGGGACAGAGGTTTGAAGTTGGTTGATAGTGCGGGACCTATTAGATTGAAGACTCTTTTTTGGACGCTATCAAAAAGGGAGAGACTAGTGGCAGATGCACCAGCCCAGATGTGGCAACAATACTCCATGCATGGGAGAATGGTAGCCTTATAGAGGTACAGGATACTCTCAGGTGTGAATAGCCTTCTATCACGATAGAGGAAACCCACCTTCTTTGCAGCAGCCTCAGCAATGTCCTCAATGTATTTCTTCCAGCTTATGTTGCCTGTGAATGTTAAGCCGAGGAGTTTGAAAGAAGAGCGCTCAGATAGTGTGTTATTATTAGTCATGGCTTTTGGTCGTTACCATCCATTTATGACCACATTCCACTACGGACTGGAAGTCGTTTTCTTATGGTTTCTGCCATTCCTGTTGATTCTCTATTTGTGATATTTAGGCAGGACTAATCTCTATATATTTAACTATAGAGTTGTTATTTTTGTCCCCCAATTAGTATAAGAATACATGTGACATATGCAGATATATTTTTTTAACATAAAAACATACTTGTGGGGGTAATCTCTGGATTTTAGCTTCACTGTTTAAAAATCAATAAATATTATTTCATTATCACTATGAACAGTGGAAGATTTTGTTTGAAACAAAATCAAATGAAGATAATTAATGGAATCGTTTTTGGCATTGGAAAATAGACACTAATTTTTCTGATCCCAATAACCTAAAAAATGTCATTGGGCCGACTATTTCCCTAGATAAGTTCATAATTAAAGGATACTCTAACTTAACATCAAAATCTGACCTCAAAGACCGTCATGTGCCTACATTAGAAATGGCTTTCCATATGGTAGGAACATCTCCAAAGACGACCTTAAATGGGGAGAATCATGGCTGGCTGTTAGATTTTTGCTGGAATTTTTTGAAGGGTATGAAGTGGTCTATACTTACAATTAACTATTTCGTCAGGTCTGATACTATAGAGGACACATTCTTTTTAAACATGGAACGTGCTTCCAGGTTGCATTTGTTCACACCACTGCGTTTATATTTGCCCTCTATCATCCCCACAACAGCAAAGTTATTATCTTTAAGAGAATATCTGAGAAAATTGACCACGCCCTGTCTACTCACCCTTTGGCTAATATTCATGTCTAAAGACTTCAATGTTCACACTGTGGAATCGTTAGCCCACTCAAACAAGACAGATGATGAGTGAACGTTCCGTCATGATTTCTCCATTGCTTATCAGATTGTTCATGAACCCACCCGTGTGCCTGACACTGACAGTCAGTATGCAAGTCTCCTAGACCTTTTTCTCACAACTTGCCTTGAACTATATTCATCCTTCGTTCTGTCTCCACTAGGATCTCCCAACAATTCGGTTGTATCAGTTAAGATAAAAACGCAATGTTATGTCCTCAGACGTACCCCTCATTGTACAGTATATGACTGACTGGGATAGCTTCCATACATTTATATCAGATCTACCTCTACGTTGCATGCGTCCTCTATAGTATCACACCTGACGAAATAGTTAATTGTAAGTACAGACCGCTTCATATCCTTCAAAAAATTCCAGCAAAAACCCAACAGCCAGCCATGATTCTCCCCAGAATGTGCAACTGTCATTGCGCACAGAAATAATTTTTTCCATTGCTTCCAACGTAATAAATGTACTGAGATTAAAGCTGTTTTCAGGACTGCCAGCAACCACTGTAAAAAGTAATAAAGAACACAAGAGAGTTGCATGCTCAGTCCATCAAATCCAAAGTAGATGAGCAGCAGCTTGGTTCCCACCAGTTTTGGCAAATAGCAAACAAGATCCTAAACAGAAGCGTGTGCTCTATCCAACCATCATCAATGGACCGGAGGTCATCTCGTTAGCCAAACTCTTTGCCAAGAACTTTCTACCCTATAAGATCAAGGCTGTTACCCCCCCCCCCTCTGTATTTCCTCCTGTGTCTAAAAAAACGCTATGTGACATACAAGCTAATCAAGAACTTTGATTCCAGCAAAGTAAAGCAACTGGCGCTGATAGCATTCTAGTGCTGAAAAAGCTTCAACCAGAACTAGATCCCATACTTACAAAGCTGTTTAAGCGTTGTCTTAAGGAGAATTACTTCCCAACACCCTCGAAAATCTCATCAGTATGCCCTGTATTTAAGAATTCAAGTGATCATTCCTCTCCCTTTCAGTATAGGCCAATAAGTCTGCTGTGCGTCATGAGTAAGTTACCGGAATCTGTGTTAAATAGAAAAGTAGTCAACCACTTCAGCAAAAATAGCCTTCTTAGTGACATACAATATGATTTCTGTTCTGCTAGATCTACAGCAGATGTGCTTACAATTATATGTCATAGGATTAGCAAATCTCTTGACAAAGGCTTCCTTCTAGGGCAATTGCTCTTGACATATCAAAGACCTTTGATAGGTTATGGCATAAAGGTCTATTCCACAAGAGCTCCTACTATGGTATAGCTGGAAATATCTTTTCAATTATTAAATCATTTCTCTCCGATAGGTTCATAAAAGTAGTGGTTAATGGGAAGAAATCAGAAGCTCACTGTATTAATGCTGGAGTCCTTCAGGAGTCCATCCTGGGCCCAACTCTCTTCCTGATCTACGTCAATGATCTCCCAAAACACATACTTAAATCATACATTGACATCTATGTTGATGACAACCATCTATGGCAACACTATGGCAACACTTCAAAGGCCATAAACAAGCAAATTCTCCCTGATTCTCTCTCTTCTGATCTTGCGCACATGGTACAATGGGGAAAGGGGTGGTTGGTTAATTTTAATGCATCTAAAACCAAGTTTCTATCTTTACATCATCAACGCTCTGATCCCTGTCTGGCATCAATTGAAATGAATGGCTCTTGTCTTGGAGGGGCTCCATGTTTTGATAAGCTTCTGGACCTGACCTTTACTCCTGATTTGAAACGGAACACATACATCACATTTGTTGGCAAGGTCACTGGAAAAAGGGTTAGATCATTCTACTGCTCCAGTAGATATCTCATTGCTGATGCGATTCTCTACCTATATAAGAGCCAGGTATGTCCAAGGATGAAGTACTGCTGCTACATCTGGGGAGGAGCTGCTAGAAAGACTTATCCTGCCTTGACAGAGTTCAAAATATACTTCGTAGTCTAGTGAGGGATCCCCTTTTCTCTTCCCTGCAACCTCTTTCCTACAAAAGAGACATTGCGAGTCTGTCTCTGTTTTATCGTTATTTTCATGGCAAGTGCTCGACTGAGCTCCAATCTATGGTCCCCTCCCTCGCCAAACTTTTGCAAAAAATAATGTGCCTAGCTGAAACCACTATAATTTTTTTTTTTTTTAACAAGGAAGTCACCACTTATCAAGGCCCGGAGGCCACTCAGGGATAAGGGTTATTCCGTGTACAGTAATCAATGGGACAATATCGTAGTAATCGTTAGTAATGGAGATCTGATAAAGTGTCTTAAGGGGGCGGTTCATCAGGAATTTGTTTATGTTGGACTTGAAGACATCCAAGTTCTAGTCAGGTGGGAAACAGGCAAACGGAACAGAGTTCCACAGGCGTGCACTTCTAAGAAAGAAGCATTGTTCATGGAATTTACATGGGAAATTTCCCCCACTCTATCTGTGCCTAAACCTAAATGTAGATTCCATGAACAAAGCTTCTTTCTTAGAACTGCATATCTGTGGAACTCTTTCATTTCCCTACTTTTCAGCTAACTACAATATGGTCATCTTCAAGTCCAAGGTAAACAAATTCTTGATGAGCCGTTCCCCTTAAGTAATCCAATTTACCAAATTTCATTAACCCTTAAACTCGAGTGGCCTCTGGGCCTTGATAAGTGGTGACTCATTTGAAAAAGAAAAAAAATAAAAGTTCTAATTTTCCGATTTCATTAGTCATCCCAACACTAGCACTTATGCACTTTTGCTACCATGCTGAAATAATAACATTAGGAAGCCATTTTTAACATGAGGAGAGTAGTGGGTTTTGTAATTATTCTGTACTTTCACCTAACAGTTTAATAAAAAAAATGATATCGTAAAACTTTAATTTAACTTGAAAATATTACTTGATAAAACAAATAAAAAAAGCATAAGAGTCCATAGGCACCGAAAAAAGGATTTTTTTTATTTTTATTTTTAATAAATCTTTGCAAAAAAAAAAAAAAAAAATGTATGCCAGTACTTCTAAATTAAAATCGATTACTTCTTGTTAATTTATAAGGATCCCAGATTGGCTGAATGATGTGCTTAAATATCACATGGATAGAGAATCAGTGAAAGCAGTTGTCAAGCTTTGTCGTACATTTGTTGCAGATAATTAACAAAACCCTTATTGGCTCCATTACAGCATCATGTCCTAAAAATAGAGGATGTCAACTCGCTTCCGATGTTGACCTATCAAACCGATAAGAGGGCTTAAACTACTGTTCAAGCATTTCTCAAAAGACATTATGAAAGTTGCATGCTCCAGGTTCAAGTCTTGTTCGGCAGTTCAGTGCAATTTCTTCAAGTGACCTGCATTCGACAAAATCGTCCTCTAGGAGATGCCCTTGAATTTTGAGAGCATGTTCAGTTATTGGTCACAATATGTTCTTTTCTTTCTTTTCGAAAAGCTTAAAATTTATGTGTGTATGTATGATTATATAAGTAAAAAAATTCCAATGATCAAATATTTATTTACTAGACGTACCCGGTGTTGCTCGGTATTAAACGTAACGTTGAATTCCTTTAAAGAAAATGATGTTAAAAAAAATTTTTTTAAAAGAAAAAGAAAAAAGAAAAAGAAAAAGAAAAAAAAGAAAAAGAAAAAAGAAAAAGAAAAAAGAAAAAAAGAAAAAAGAAAAAAGAAAAAAAGAAAAAAAGAAAATAGAAAAAAGAAAAAAAAAAAAAAAGAAAATAGAAAAAAGAAAAAAAAAAAAAAAGAAAATAGAAAAAAGAAAAAAAGAAAAAAGAAAATAGAAAAAAGAAAAAAAAGAAAAAAGAAAAAAGAAAAAAGAAAGAAAAGAAAGAAAAAAAAAGAAAAAAAGAAAAGAAAGAAAAAAAGAAAAAAGAAAAAAAAGAAAAAAAGAAAAAAAAGAAAAAAAAAAGAAAGAAAAGAAAGAAAAAAAAAGAGAAAAAAAAGAAAAAAAAGAAAAAAAAGAAAAAAAGAAAAAAAGAAAAAAAGAAAAAAAAGAAAAAAGAAAAAATAGAAAAAAAAAGAAAGAAAAAAAAGAAAAAAGCAGAACGAGACTGAGACATGTGCATGCAAGTATGTTTTTTTTCCTAAACAGTTCGCTTCTTATAAATAAAAAGAAAATACTCGAGCTGAGATCAAAACTAAAACCTAAGGACAGGGAGTCAAGTGACCATTAGGCCAACTTGACACGATGTTTACAAAGTGTTTTCAAACTTACTTATTCTTTACATAAAGCCGCACATGCGCATTTGTGAAACAGTCTACAAACAGATAAAAATCCAATGACTCACAAGTATCAATTTTGACCCCTTAGCAGCCCTTTTTTTTTTTCGAATGAAAACCAATTAAAAGGTTTTCCACATGTCTGAATACCCTATATACCAAATTACAAGTCTGTAGATCAAAAAATCGTTGAGTGTATAGCTTGAGAAGTGTCCTCACACACACATTCTCACTTTTATAGATTTATTTTTCTTACTGAATTTCAATATAAGATGGCAATTGTTTCAAGCACAAATAAGGAATAAACACAAAATTAGCATTAGATCATGTAGCTCAGAAAAAAAAAAACATCTAATTACTTCCAGAGAAAAATCCTCATAAAAATGCAAAACTTTTTCATGCATTTCCTATTGAAAATATTTCTTTGAAGGAAACAAAGATTTCAGTCATTATCAACATTACAAACGATATATTTCTGTTGCTCACTTATTTTTTTTATAGATAATATAGATATCCATGAACACCTGTTTCGCCATTATTGTGGCTCATCAGCGTGGTTGACTAGCTGTAAATTATACAGAGTGTGGAAAAATATTTTGGAAAATATCTTAAGACCCGTTTATGTAAAAAATATATATATATATATATATATATATATATATATATATATATATATGCACTCCGACAATTTTTCTTCACAAAAATTGCTTATGTCATAGGTAGGCAGTGTTGCATAAAATGTTTTTTTGTTATTAGAGCGGAAGTAGGAAAAATTAATTTTCATTAAAAAAAAAAAAAGAAAGAAGAAAAAAAGGTATTTTACTTTTTATGTCAATTTCAACTAAAAGCAATATCTACTTAATTGCCATGTCACAATTAGTTAAATATTATTGCATCATTCAATAAAACAAGAATTTTCAACTTTTATACAAAAACGTTTTGCCATATTTGCTTGGGTCATGTGACATAAAAAACAAGGGAAGTAACTCATTGTAATAAGTTGGCCTAAGATTTTCAGTCTTCAGAAAATAATTACCTCCCTTGTTACGATTCGAACTGTTTATTTTATTATACTTTATTTATTTATTTTTTTTGCAATACTTTCAATTTCTGGTAATTTTCTTTGAAAACCATTTTCATTAATAATTAATTTTTTTCGTTAGGGTTTTTCGTAATTTTGGGATATGTTTATTCTTGTGATGTGACAAGCAGTAGGCGTGTCAGAATTTTGGGGGAATTTTTGACACCCTTAACACAAAATTGTGAATAAAATATACAAAACTTGTAATTTCTCTTTCAAAAGTGGGTTGTTTAATTTCTTTATGGAATATACTTCCAAAATAAACTATTAAAGTTAAAAAAAAAAAATAATAGAAATATCATTTTTTATTTTTTGAAAAAAGTGTTCACAAAGTGCCTGCGCGCGCTCATGCAGCCATTTTTTTCTACGTAATAAAATGAATTGAATTTTACAAGTTAAATTCTTTTTCAATTTTTTCAATTTAAAAATTTATCAAAATTTTTCTATCGGTTCAATTTTTACACTATTTGCAGGTTTAATGTGAAATTTTATGCTCTTTCCAATAAACCAAATATTCTAGACAAACTTTTCTTTAAATTCACCCCCCCCCATTTTTAAATGTCTATTAAAAAGTAAATAATTAATTTTCTCACCTAAAGTTTATATATCACAAATTGAAGATTTTTATCAATAAATATCAATAAATAAAATAATCTAATTTAAAACAAAATAGTTATGTGCAAATTTACCTGTAAAGTCAAAAGTTAAAAAAAAAAAAAAAAGTCGATTTTTTTTTTTAAGTTAAACCTCACATTTTGAAAATATTGTCCTGTAAAAATTGGACACCTACATTAATTTTTTCTATTTCATTCAATGTTTTTTTTTAAGATTTTTGAAAAAAAAAAAATTCATTGCATAAAGAAGGAATAAAATATTTTAAATCAAAAACTCATGTAATTCTTTAAGAGAATAAAAAAAAAATGGAAAATTTGTCGGTTTTTTTTTTTTTTTAAAGTAAACTTCAATGAATGAAATGTGATCATTTTTCAAATACGGTGACCAATACTTGACTAATTTGATTGCTGACAGTAACCACATGTCAGAAATTCAAAGGGGAAATAAGACAGATATCAGCACTTCAAATGTTTGTTTCTTTATATAGTTACTACCGGGAAATATATTTGGTCTAATGTGTTGTTTTTACGTTTTTGAAATAATTATGGCGCTTTTCAGCCTCCGTATTTGTCAACTGGAAGAAAGAGAGGCAATTCCGCTCTGTGACCACATGTTATTAGATTTGAAAATTGCGCAGTGTTTTCGGGTGCTTGCTTAAAAAATTCTTTTTATTTAAAAAGTACATGAAATATAAATATGGACAAATAATATGAAGAATGGAAGCATCAATTGATTAGTATTTTTTTTTATAGGTAAGTGATTTTCTGGAATTTATATATATTTATTATAATTGGAGTAAGTTAAAATACGTTGAATTTCTTGAAATCTTTTTTAAAAGAAAACCGATTTAAAAAAAATATTGCATATTTTGCTATTAAACCTTTTATTATTTTAAAATTTGGTCTTTGCTCCTTTATTGAAAAAAAAAAATTAGGGTTTAACTTACATTTTTCAAGTAGTTATAAGTTTCGAAAGATAGCGAGTCTAATTATTCAGATTTTTATCACTCATTTTTAATGGCGACATCTGACACTGCTAGACAAGCAGATACCATTAGTCTTACTTGAAATGCAATATTTCGATTTTCGAAGTTCGCTTTAATAAGAAGCACTTCAAAAGTATTTTTCGAGGTCTTAAAACAATACATAGTAAGACTTACTTTAATAACAAAGCCATTTAATTGTTTTTTTTTATTTATTTATTTATTTTTATTTATTTATTTTTTTTTTTTTTGCGTGTGTTTTGATCTTTCGTCCCAACCAGATTTTTGTAGCTGTTGGAGCGTGCTATAAAGAGTCACTGTGTTCATTTCACTATCTCCATATATATACTCTCCTTTCCCACCTCTCCTACTGCTTGTTTTCTTTTTTTTTTTTTTTTTTTTTTTTGTCTGGCTTAAAGGTCTGTGACATGCAACTATGGGGCCAGTTATCAGTCGTGTTATTAGAATTTTTTTCTTTTTATGATATCGAATATCGTTATTCCCCCCCCCCTTTACATAAGTCGATACTTAAAAGGTTTAAATTCTGGTAACATAATAACCCAAGGAGGTATATCCTTTTTCCAAACAGTTTTTCTTTCATTTTTTTTTTTTTTGTAAGTTATAAAAAGGTGCTTATTTAGAATTACACTAATTATGAAAAAAAAAAAAGAAAAAAAATCTTTATGATGTACGTACTTGTCACGTCATACTCCAAAAATTATGTAATGACGTAGTCTGCTTTAACTAAGAAAATCAAATTTTATGATGAACCGAAACGTAGAATTTCAATTGACCACGTTAAATAAATAAAGGGCAGACAATTTAATTCCAACTATCGAGACCAAAATCAGCCACATGACATTTCGTATTGTAATCCCTAAAGAAATCAAACTTATTTTATTAGTTAAAGAAAATAAAAAAATAAAAACTTGATTGATTTATGTGATTTTTGGAATATAACATTTTCATTCAATGACGAGTATGTACATCATAAAAAAATTTCATTTATATTTTTTAAATAAGTAGAATTCTAAATAAGCACTGTTAAAAATAAATATATAAGACAAGCGCCCAACAAAAATATCTAAAATAATCCATATATATAAAAGTGAAAATGTATGTATGTATGTATGTATGTAATGTATGTAATGTATGTATGTATGTAATGTATGTAATGTATGTATGTATGTAATGTATGTAATGTATGTATGTACGCTTTTCCTCGATGTCCACTAAAGGCTTCTTTCAGACAAGCGCGCTTGCTCGGTTCACAACTTCTTAAAACTTTTTATATCATCTATAAATTGTAATATCTCACAGTTACCCACGGAGCTCGCCTGTCTATTTAATTTTATTGACTTTCAAACGTTAATTATTCCACATTTCCCGCATCGGCACGCGTTACATTCGGTTTTCGGTATAAAAAAAGCGAAACTCAACTCTAATAACAGGCCGAAAGCCAGTTGTCTCAAGAGAGCTAAGTAACGTTTGTTCAATGTCGACTTCGTCATATCAGACTGTAGCTTTCATTTCGCTCCTCCTAATAAACAGGGAGCTGGTTTTGAAAAACAAACAAACCGATTTATTCACCTCATTAAAAACTGTCCCGCACAAAATGCTTACTGCTGAATACCTATCGCCGTCACGTCAATCAAAAACGCGCACCTGTTTTTTTTTTTTAAACACTTTACTATTTTCCAACTGCGCGTCGTGAAAGCTTCGTTTTTTTTTTCACGGGCACCTGTTTTTTTTTTTGTTTTTTTTTTTTTCACATTTTCGGGTTTTTTTTTCACATACCCCGAAAAACACCCGGGCAACGCCGGGTACCCCTCGCTAGTTAAAAATAAAATAAAATCAGAAGCAGTTCAAGATTAATAATAGTTTTCTAGTTTAGTTAGATGCCACATTTTAATCCTAGCCTAAAAGGTTGAGGAAGGGTTACAAAGTTTCCATAGTCTTGAGGCAGAAAGAAACCTTTCTCTATTCTTAGCTCAATGAAGAAAGAGAATTGTGTAGGTCGTAGGCAAGCAGATTTAATAGGATGTTCAACTGCAGGAAATTGGCAATCTATGTTTCCCTGGTTATCTCTGTATCTGGATGTAACTATGTGAAACGAGCTGTGTCTTCAATTTGGTCATTAATATTATGCTTGGCTGAAACACGTTTGTAGTTGGGAGGGCGTACCGTGTAGATGCTAATATAGCCACCAAGCAGGTCCAACATATCTTTTAAAAACTCAAAGCCATCCAAGTTCATATCAATCAGTTTGGTTCTTTTTGATTTCCGACACATCGATGTACAACAGTTAAGATGGGCCCATTTCACAGGAGAAGAGACCAAGGAAAACATTAAAAAAAAAAAGTGATAAAAATGAACTTGAAATAAAGCAGGATAAATGAAGACCTGACCAGAGATAGGTTAGTTTATAAGTCAATTTTTTAAACCGTCCAACACATGCCAGTATGTGAAATTGACGTAAAAATGGACATGATTGTGATGATCTAGAATGTGGTGAGGGTTGAAATGCTGCTGCTGTCATGAGAGGAGTCTGACTTCTGGATAGAACTCACAAAGAATGAGCCCCAGTATTGCCTGGTCTGCATGAAGTCCTCCTCGGTCACAAGAGAGCAACAACGGTTACATATGAAGCCGTACACCAAAAAATGACAGCAGTTTGATAGAGACCGTTCTGCATACAGACAGACAATGTCACTTGATATAAACATTGTTATAGTTGTGTTCCCTTCAATTAAGGCGACCTTTTGGGTGAACACCAAAGTGTAGTATCTGTTCTGTCCTCAGTCAGTGAAGGAGGAACTGAAACTATTTTTGTCTCAACGCAAAGTGTCCGTTTTGGAGAGTTGGATTTTCTCCACATTAAAAACCGACCTTGTTTCAGATTTTCTCCTCGTGGGGAGGCAAGCAAATAGGGACCCTTCACTGCTTCCAAGTATGTTCAGGTAAAAAATATTATTCATTATCTGGTTAGAATCAAATGAGAGAAAAAAAAAATAGTAATGCGCCCCAATTCCCCCCACCCCCACCCCGTTAGGCGGGACGGGTGTCACAATTCAAACAATTTATCATGGTGAATACATTAAAAGCAAATCAAAGCTTTCGCCTCTTTTGAACATTATGACAAAAACATTTTTTTCTTTCTTTCTAACGTGACAAAGAAGAGCAGATATATGTGATTTCCACACTAAAACCAAAACGGCTTAATTAAATTGTAACAAATCTAGAGGAACCATTATCATTTTTTGGTAATGTTGCTAAACAGGGTTTGCCGATGAGATGAGAAAAATAAGGCTTTAAAAATGTTTATCTTAAATATTATTACATGAGTGTGAGTTTGTGTAAAAAGTTATTTTAAACATCGAAACTCGAGAAATGCACGATTAAATATGTGTAAACATTCAATAAATAAAAAATCAACATGGCTGCCAGTTGCCATTTCGTTGACAAAAAAGCAGCCTTGACCTTGCGATCACAAAACCAAGACCGAGTCAAAATGGAACGAATCTTTTTGGTTCGTATCTTTATGAATTTATGCAGAGAGAGAGAGAGAGAGAGAGAGAGAGAGAGAGAGAGAGAGAGAGAGAGAGAGAGAGAGAGAGAGTGAGAGAGAGAGAGTGAGACAGAGAGTGAGTGAGACAGAGAGTGAGAGAGAGAGAGAGTGAGAGAGAGTGAGTGAGAGAGAGAGTGAGTGAGAGAGAGTGAGAGAGAGAGAGAGAGAGAAGTGAGAGAGAGTGAGAGAGAGAGAGCGCGCGCGAGTGGCACAAATAAATTCGGCGAAATTCTTTGCTGCATTTCATGACAATCCAAACAATTTATTTTTACTGGTGTAAAAGAAATTGGTTTTGGATTTTAAAATAAATTCAAGAAAAAAAAAAAAAAAAAAAAAAAATGAAAACAAAGTGAAACAAAATCTAAACAATTTTTTATTTTAAATTAAATTTTTTTTTCTATACTTCAGAATGACAAATAATTTAAGCAACTTTAAAACAATTTTTATCGTTAAGTAAAATTTGGGTTTTAATTTAAAATTAAAAAATATGTCGAATAAATGCACGCGATGCAGCAAAGGATTTTGCTGATTTTGTGTCACTTGCTCTCTCCACATGAAATCATAAAAATACGAACTAAACAGATTCGCCGAAATCCCATCGATTCATTCTGTTTTAATTGCAAGATCGTAGTAGTTATACTATAGTTAAGGTTGATGTTAAATACAGAGTTAAAGATTTTGTGCAAGATCTTAGCAACTCGTCTGCAACTTGTCTTGCATTGGCTAATAAATCCCGAACAGGCTTGTTCTGTTAAAGGTCGGACAATTCTAGATAACTTGATCATAGAAAAAAAAGCATTCGACAGGGTCGATCATTGTTACCTAGAGGCTGTTCTTTCCTTGGCTGGAGTGGGTCCTCAGTTTCACTCCTGAATTTGCCTCTTGTATGCAAACCCTGGTACTATGGTGGAGGTGAATGGCAGGAGATCAAAGCCTTTCTTTTTTGTCCAGGGCTATTCATTAGGGTTGTCCGATTTCACTGCTGCTCTATGTGCTCATGTTGGAGCCCTTCCTTTGCAAACTTAGGGTCAATCTGATCCTTCACGGGATTACTTTACCTGGTGGCTGTATCCCTCTATACCACCTATGCCGATGACATGACTGTGCTTGTAACAAGCAGTGCCGAGATCAGAGTCATCGATATAGAAATAAGACCGTATGAACAGATAGCGGGCCAAAATCAACTGTGGTAAGGTCCGTTGGCTTACACATTGGTGCCTGGAGGAGGAGTACCCTTTCAGAGGCCCTTTGACTGGACAGATGGGCCTTGCATGATACTCAGCATCTGATTTGACCCTGACCTCCAGTTGGAGAAAAATTGGTCGGAAGTATTGGAAGCAGTCGAAGCCACATCCTATTTGTGGTCCTTAAGAAATCTAACATCAAAGGGTAAAGCAGAGGTGTTCAATTCGCACATTTACCCTCTCATCCTTGATTTCACTAGTTGATCGGGTGCTGCTCTTTTTGTGTTCTTATGGCACAGAAGGCAAGCCATGTTTAGCCAGGAGGTCTATTACCTGCATCCATTTGAAGGCGGTCTCAGTATGCATAGTGTCAAGATTCGTCGAATATACTTGGACCAAATGTGCACACTGTGTGAGGAAAACGGTGGCTTCTGAAAGAAGACTAAGCCTTTCTAGCTTTGAAAAGTATGCACTTAGTTGAGAGGAAGGCACACAGGTTGTCCTGAAATGAGTGCTCCTTTTATCGTGAGTGTCGACTGTCCTTAAGTTCCTCTTATGGGTGAAAGAAAGCCTCTGACACCCAAGTGTTGATCTTGAGTGGTGTTTGAACCTAACTTAGGTGGAGAATTTGGAGTATCCTGAATGAACATTGACACTATATCGGACCATTTAGGCTGGAGTAGGTTAGTGTTGGGCATTTTTCCTAAGTTTAACTGGAGTGTGCATATCGTCATAAGTTTAACTGGAGTGTGCATATCGTCATAAGTTTAACTGGAGTGTGCATATCGTCATAAGTTTAACTGGAGTGTGCATATCGTCATAAGTTTAACTGGAGTGTGCATATCGTCATAAGGTCTGCCCTTTTCAGCTTTGTTCCTATTCCTCTCCATTTTTTTTCTCCCCTTTTTTGGTTCGATAATCCCCAATCCAGTCCCAAATAAAGTGACGGATCGGCTGTTTCTGTTTTTTTTTTTTTAAATAAAGTTAGTTTTCGTGGGGACCTACATCCTTTTTGACTGGCAAAACTACTTATCTGCCACAATTACTAGTGAAGAGGAGTTCTTTTTACTAGCACATTTTTTTTTCTTCATTATAATCATCTCATTCGTTTTTGTATATAAAATTTTTATTCCCAACTCCCTATATTATGTATATATATTATCATTTCGTGTTTTAGTTAGGATCTTCATGGAGTGAGTCTGATATTATGGTGAAAGAGTCTAGTTAATATGTTAGATGGGTCAACTATAACCCCCATCCCCTCTTTTTGGCCTTGTGCCACATTTTTAACATATTTACATAAATATTTATCCCCATTGAATATAAAAAATATTGCAACAAAAACTTTCCACTTCTTGGATTTACCATCCAGTGCATAATCATACATTCTGGACCTTCTATATTTGGTTTGTTTCTCCCCATTTTCACATGTTTTAACTGACATGAACATTTTCTTGCCTCATAAAGTATTGTTTCATTTAATGCCATAACCAACAAATTCTTAGCTCAGTTATACTAATAATTTGCTAATATCTTTCTTTCCTCTGAAGAGAAGAATAGCATTCTTTGAAACTCCGCAGAATATAGGATTTCTTGGAAATTGTTTTTGGAATATTCTGTCGACAATAAATTTCTTTGTAAATTTTAATTTAAAGTCTTGATTTCTTTTCCTAAAATGAAAGAGTTTTTTTTTTTTTTTTAATATTTTGTCAAATCGTATTTTTTTTTAAATAAGGAAACAAACAAAAAATTGCTAACTAAATTTTTTTTTTGTTTTTTTCCTTATTTAAAATTAAAAAAAAAAACCACCCCCACCAAATAAACGAAAAAAAAAAAAAAAAAAAAAAAAAAAACTTAATTTTGCAGCCGATAGTTTCGTTTAAAAAGCCTTTGTCAGCATGGGATGAAGAAACTTGAAGATAAACAACTTAGCATACAAAAATTGACAAATGCTTCAAAATCAGCATTATTAAAATTTAACATTTTGAATAAACAGAAAAAACTGTTTTGAAATTACGTTAATGTCAATCAAAAAAATTAAATGATTTTTTTTTCTTTAATAAAATATTTGCATCTTAACGTGATTCCAAAACAGTTCGTCGTTTATTCAAAAAAAATTTAAATCCGCATTTCTGTTTATTTACAATTAATTACAGTAGACGAACTGACAAAAAAGACGATGTGCGCATGGAAGTGTTCAAGCAGCTGTTAAAAAAAAATTCTTACAATTACATCACAATATTGTAGGATTTCACCTTTTTTTAGTTATTAATGTTATAAAACTTTCTTACATTAAATAAAGTAGTTGAAAAATAATCATTTTTTTTCTTACAATTCTTAGTAAAATAGATTTACTTCCCTTAGATCAAGAAGATTCCAGATTGCCATCATTATTGTTACAACTAATAATTTTCTATTCTACATTATGAGGGGCGTTTGGAAAGTAATGCCTCCTATTTTTTATTCTGTCCGAATGGACCAGAGGGAATTGCAAATTGCATTGTTATGACGACTGAACTTATGCATTCATGACCTGAATATTTAATCTCCCCGTTGCAGATATTGACGGTGAGAGTAAGAAAGCAACCCCTGTTTAGGACATACGTCAGAAGCAGAGATGCATCACTAAATTTATGACAAAAGTGAACTGAAAATGGTGGTTGACTATGTGGAAAAATAAATTCTGAAGCTATGAAGACTGGTACGACACCAGTCTTCATAGCTCTTAACATTTTAGTTTTTTACTTAAAAAAGAGGATGCTTTACTTTTGGAACAACCCTCATATTATTAAAAATAAAACTAAGATAGTCAATTAATATTTAGGAATTTCTCAAAAAAATTTTTTTTTTTAATTGCTTCTACTGGGAAAAGTAAATTTTAAAATTCTAATTATCATTGAAGACTGTATATCAAAATATTGACAAACAAAAACACTCTTTTTTCGGTAAAGAGTGTGGGGGGGGTCCTCGTCATACAGAAAAAGACTTTATCTATTAGGTTATGTGTCCCCACAAGTCTACTAACACCCCCCCCCCGATGATTATAGAAAGGGTCTGGTTTAAAATAGACAAATAGAGGCCAAATTGACAATAGTAGAAATGTGACAATAACAAAGCTTTTGTCAGGTATGGATTCTTAAACCGACATTCATTTGTAACAGATTATTTCTGATTTTATGTGTTGATATGAAATAAGGGCGTGAGAGAAAGAGAGAGAGAGCTGATAGAGTAGTGAGAGAGAGAGAGATCGTCAAAGAGAAAGGTAGACGAGAGAAAGAAGAAGGATGGAAGATAGAGACAGATAGACACACAGAGAGGGGGAGCATGGATAGATACAGAGATGGAGGGGGGCACGAATAGACACACAGAGAGGAAGTCAGGCAGACAGAGAGAGAGAGAGAGGGGGGGGGCGGATAGACAGAGAGAGAGAGGGGGCGGATAGACAGAGAGAGATGGTCGGATAAGACAGACAGACAGAGAGAGATGGTCGGATAAGACAGACAGACAGAGAGAGATGGTCGGATAAGACAGACAGACAGAGAGAGATGGTCGGATAGACAGACAGACAGAGAGAGATGGTCGGATAGACAGACAGACAGAGAGAGATGGTCGGATAGACAGACAGGTGGGGATAGACAGAGAGAGAGAGAGGGGGGGGATAGACAGAGAGAGAGAGAGGGGATAGAGAGAGAGAGGAGGATAGACAGAGAGAGAGAGGGGGATAGACAGAGAGGGGAGGATAGACAGAGACAGAGAGAGGGGGGATAGACAGAGAGAGAGAGAGGGGAGGATAGACAGAGAGAGAGAGGGGAGGATAGACAGAGAGAGAGAGAGAGAGAGGGGGATAGACAAAGAGAGAGAGATGGGGATAGACAGAGAGAGACAGACAGAGGAGGATAGACAGACAGAGGGGGACAGAGAGAGAGGGGGGATAGACAGAGAGAGAGAGGGGGATAGACAGAGAGAGGGGGATAGACAGAGAGAGAGGGATAGACAGAGAGAGAGAGAGAGGGGGATAGACATAGAGAGAGAGGGGGATAGACAGACAGAGAGAGGGGGATAGACAGACAGAGAGAGGGGGATAGACAGACAGAGAGAGTGGGATAGACAGACAAAGAGAGGGGGATACAGACAGAGAGAGGGAGGCAGACAGAGAGAGAGAGGAGGCGGAGGATAGACACAGAGGTTGTGGAATAGACAGAGATCGACAGCAAACGAAAAGACAATGTTATCATTCAGTTTCCCTAGTTTCTTTCCAAGTGAAATAATTCATTCATTTTATCAGCCAAGACAGAAAGTTAACTATCTCATTCGCTTTGTATGATTGTAAATACACAATTGACAAGCATGGCCTTAGTCGGTGGCGGCGGCACTACCCGACAGTCAGCCCACCCCTTACACAAAAATAAAACGCTCCTATTTTTATCTCCTACCTGCTTCTTCACAAGACAAAAATGTGCAAAGTGTACGTGTGTGTGGGGGGGGGGGGGGTAAGCCTTACACATTTTGACTTCGCAAGA
The DNA here is from genome assembly GCF_053919585.1 of Euprymna scolopes. Classification (NCBI taxonomy): domain Eukaryota; kingdom Metazoa; phylum Mollusca; class Cephalopoda; order Sepiida; family Sepiolidae; genus Euprymna; species Euprymna scolopes. The sequence goes on along the minus strand of NC_136499.1, from coordinate 125,727,856 downwards.
CTTCTGGCTAATTCACAACTTGGCTTTTTAGGATAACTTTCGATTTTATTTTGACATGAAACAGGAAAAAAGAAATGAAAAAAAAAAAAAAAAGTAGATTAAATAAAAGTCAGACAGTTGGCAACACTTGCATCTATTTAAGGGTGAAGTGAAATTTGGTATTTTGAAATTAAATACCCGGAGATTTTATTCCAGGGGTCGTCGCCAAATGTTAGGTTAAGCAAAAGATAGAGGGGGGGGGCAAAATTTGGAATGATTATAAACTAAAAAGAGTAAAAAAACAAAAAAACAAAAACAAAAAAAAAACAGGACACTATACAAAGTATAATAGAAAAAGAGATGTGTTAATCCGAAAAGTTTTAGACCTTCAAAAACCCTGGACAACAAGGATCAAGCAAAAACAGGAAATGGAGGATATGATTAAGTCTGTCCAATTTTATGCCATTTATTGATTTGATTTTCAACAGATTAGTTGCCATACCAACATCTTTAAAACTCAGTCTACTCTACTATTTCACCTATAATATTTGTATGTTTTCTAAGGATATTAGACAAAAACCAATTTACAATGGTCACCATTCTAAGTAATAACCAAATTAGATGTTGCTTATTTTCCGTGGTCCAATAATAAATTACCCTTCTTTCTTCTTTTTTTTTTTTTAATCTATATACAGGGTGGAGCAGAGCAACTTGCTTATTTAAATTTAATTGATATTCCCAATAATCAAGTTGCTCTGCCCCCACCCTAACATTAATAAGAATGGTTGATTTATAAATGCTAGCTTATCGCACTCCCCTTTAAGATTTGAAGCCAAAGATATAAGAAATGAAGACTAATACGAAGGTCGTTCAAAAAATAAAACCAGAAAGGAACCTCTGTTATGGACGTGCGTCAGAAGCAGAGATGCATCGATTTCATAGTCACGACAGTGATGTGACAAAGTGCACCCTGGTAGCAAACCCACACCTCACCATCGCTGGAAAAAGTGCATTGAGAATGGTGATGACTATTTAGAAAAATAAATTCTGGAGCACAAAAGGTTGCTCGTTTTAATGGTACCACTTCCGTCTTTGTAATTCTTCAAGGTTGAGTAAAAAGAAAATAGGTTTTACCTTTGGAACAAACCCCCGTACAATTCGTAGATGAAATCAAAATAGAATAAATAAAGATAGTGTTTGTGACCTACTGAGTCATGCGTACATCTACAGGATGTTCGAAAATTAACCATCTATTTTTATGCTAATTTATATTTCAAAATAGATGATTAATTTTTGAACACCCTGTATTTATATACAGGCCGTCCCAGTGTTGCCCGGTCATAAAATACACATAAATATAATATTTTGATTTGTGCAGATTTCATATTTATCATTAGAGTCAATTCTCTATTGATTATTATATTGTACCCAACAAAAGTTATAAATAAATAAATGCCATCAGGTAGAATTGAAATCAAAACATGTAGCTCTCTAGCACGATTCGTTACCATCTGAGCTAAGTCCACATGCATATGAAAACTGGAGAAATTAACATAGTTAAACGTATTAATGTATATTTATAAATGCATAGAAGATACACGTTTAGTCAACTTACGCCCGCCAAGTTTCAATTTTTACCCCTTAGTAGCTCTTTTTTTCCGGCTAAAAAATAAATCAAATTTGTTTCATAAGTCCGAATTCACTATATATATCAAGTCTGTCGACCAAAAATTGACAGAGTATTTTGGTAGAAACCATTCAACAAACACACACAAGGTCACTTATGTATATAATATATAAATATACTGAAATATGGACACGCACATTAAATTCGTAATGATGTCATAATCTCGAATTCTTAGTTAACTTTTAAAACAGGCTTATTAAGCAATAGAAAAAATAAGATCTGGCCTTCGGGCTGAGATCAGAGTGTAGTATTTGTTCTAATGCCATTCTTAAGCTAATTTGTCCTAAGTATAGAAGGCCCCTCCCCCACACACTGACCAAGGCAATTTTTATTTTTGCCTACTTTCAGAATTTTTTTTTTTCCTCCCCCCATTAAAAACGACCTTGTGTCACATTTTGCTTTCATGGGGAAGCAAACAAATACGAACAGGTTAAATAATATCCTTGACCTTTTGGCATGGAGCAAAGTTCAGTATCTGTTCTGATACTACACTTCATCTGTTTTGTCCATGGTGAAATGAAATCGAGGCAATTTTAAATTTTGTTTTTATCTAAAATCCAATAAAATCTATGGTTCGATCATTTTATTATTGATTTTTAATAATTATTTTATTGTTTCTTATGCGTACAAATAATAGCGTTTACATATGAATTTTCTGAGAAAGTCATTAACAATAAAGAAAAAAATAAACTTAAATAACGAACAAAGAAATGGTTGGTTCGTTGATTAACAACCTGCCAACCTCTAAAGTGCCAGAAACTTTATTAAAAACTTATTTGGTCTTAAAAATAGTTTATATTATTCAGAACAATATTTTTTCTTCATTCTTTTGTTGAAGGAAAATGTTGTCAATTTCTTGAAAAGATTATTTTCCTTTGGAATCAGGTTCTAAGTCACACCCGTATCTTCAGCTGGAAAAGTGGAGGTAAGGGAAAGAGTGGCGGTTCAGAATTAAGTTTTGCAAAAAGATTTAAAAAAAAAAGAAAAAAGCCTAATATGGTAGCACCAGAAAAGAAAATGGAAGGTGACATTTGAAGATTATCCATTGAGTAAGTATATAGCACTATGATCTTCTTCATTGTTGCAATACAGTGTGTGTGTGTGTGTGTGTGTGTGTGTGTGTGTGTGTGTGTGTGTGTGTGTTACTGTAACGTTATGTAGCAAAAAGAACCCCAAACATCTGTTGATAACTATCTAATCACGCTGGTCCCCAGTGATTACCATTGGCCCTACCTACTTCTACCTGACCCCGGATCACTTTTGGGGAAACTGTCAACTGTTGTCAACTCCTGAAAACTGACATAAACTAATTCCAAACTTCTAACTATATTGATTTCAGGATAGGAAATCATATGTCCAGACCATTTGTCATAATCGACCACTCCCAGCTGACTACTCATCTTCCTTCTGGTATCCATCCTAACACCTTTGTGTGATTTGGTGAATCATTTCTAACCATTGTCATGGCTTTTTTTTTTTTTTTCTACTTCCCAACAATTTTTTTTTTTTTTTTTTATGGATCACTTCCTAACACTCCCTGAGGTAAGAAAAAGTAATAATATGATAACACGTACTAATGATGATGATGATAGTCGTTACGAAAGTGGGTTCTACAAATATAGTTTAGCAAATGCAATGTAAACCTGGATCACATTTGAAATTCAAAGCTAAGGCATTTTGACAGTTTATGATTTACTAGCGAGGGGTACCCGGCGTTGCCCGGGTGTTTGGAGGTGTGTGTGTGTGTGTGTGTGTGTGTGTGGAAACTCCGGGAGTGGGGGGGGGTTTAAAAAAAAAAAAGTAAGTATGACGATCTAACCCGAACCCTTGAGGCAAAATTGTAAATTAAAGTGTGAAAAAAAAACGTGCGACGTTAACCATTGCCCCACCGCGAGATGCTAACGGAAACACGTTTGAATTTATTCAATTACTTGGATTTAGCAGGTGCCCGTTTTAATGAGTTAATGAGGTCAAGTTTGACTTTGGGATTTCATTTACTGCTGAACGCTTTTTCCCCCCAAGATGTTGGAATATTTTTAAATTATATAATACAGGGTGTCCAAAAAGTCACTGACAGGTTTTGAACTTAAATAGATTATTTATTTTTGATGATATCTTTCTGTAATTTTAACACAATCTGACAAAGACATTGGGAAATTAAAAAAAAAAAAAAAAAAAAAAGCAAAATTCAAACAATTTTTATTTCTGAAAAATAATGTCTTAAAAGTTGCCCATTTTCAGCTTTGAATATTTGTGCTCTTTCCAAAACATTATTCATGACAGATTGCAGAATCTCTGGATTGCGATTTAACTCCCTTATTTAATTCCTGATGTTTTCCTTCAATTCTTGCGGGGTTTGGGGTTGATGTTTCAAGATCTGCATGCTCACAAAACGAAATAAAGAAGTTAAATCGCAATCCAGAGATTCTGCAATCTGTCATGTTTTGGAAAGAGCACAAATATGTGAAGCTGAAAATGGGCAACATTTAAAAGACATTATTTTTCATAAATAAAGATTCTTTGAATTTTTTTTTTTTTTTTTTTTTTTTTTTTATTTCCCAATGTCTTAAATTGTGTTAAAATAACAGAAAGATATAAAAAAAAAAATGAATTTATTTAAGTTCGAAACCCTTCAGTGACTTTTTGGACACTCTGTATTTAAAGTTGTCTAAATGGTTATGAAACAATTGTAACGCACAAGAAAATATACCACATGATGTTTTCAAATGTTCTATTTTGTTGTCTAGATTTTTGTAAACACACACACACACACACACACACTATTAATCAGACATTCAACAAGATTTAAGCTCAATAGAGATTTTTTTTTTTAATCCACAGCATGTATAAATAAATGCACTTTCAGAAAATCCAAGATGCATAACTTTGTATTTTAGTTGCGTAAATTGATAACAAAAAGATGGTTCAAGATTTGGATATTTTTTTTATATGAATAAAGACAGACAGACGCGCGCACACACACACAGATTGCAACGTCTTGTCAGACGAGTGCCACTCCCTCAGACACTGAAAGTTCATGAGCCCAAAAATGACATAGTCCTGCCAGCGAATTCACATGCTCAAGCAGACATGACACTAAAGACGGTCATTGTTATACATACATATATATACACGCACACACACATACATATGTACACATAACACACACACATATATACATGCGTACATACACAATACGCACACATACATATGCATACACACATATGCAAACATAAACAAGACGGTCATTGGTATACATACATATGCATATATACATACATACATGTCTATAAGCATACGCTCATATATACCCATATACATACACAATGCATAATACGCAAACATACATATACATACACAATGCATAATACACAAACATACATATACATACACAATGCATAATACACAAACATACATATACATACACAATGCATAATACACAAACATACATATACATACACAATGCATAATACACAAACATACATATACATACACAATGCATAATACACAAACATACATATACATACCCACATTCATACATACACATATACATACATATACATCCACATATACAAATACATACACACATATACTTACACATACATATACGTACACATATGCACATATATATACATACTTACCTACATATACATACACATCCATATATATGCATTCATACACATACACACATACATATACATACATGCATATACACACATACATGCATACATATATAAATGTATATATGTACACACACAAACATATATACACATAGATATAAATACATATAAACTCACATGTACATATATAAATATACACACACGCACATGTACATATATAAATATACATACACATATATAAATATACATACACATATAAATATACATACAAATATATATATAAATATACGTACACATATACATATAAATATATGTATACATATAAATATACATACACATATACATATAAATATACATACACATATACATATAAATATACATACACATATACATATATATAATGATGGCAGATTAATTGTTACATGCATCCAGCATTACAGGCGTACAAACGTCATAGCTTTTTATCGCCACAGGACTTTTTTTTTATAATAGACAAATGCCTGAGGGAGTATCTATACAAAGATGATGTTACAGAGTTTTAGCTTTGTACGACAGCTAAATCTCTCTCTCGGTTCAAAATGTTGACATCCAGCAACAAGCAAGAGCAAGATAGCCAGCAACAAGTCAAACTGCAGACCAGCTTAATGCGGGTACTGGTCTCCCACTTTGTTTTTTTGTTTTTTTAAATAAAAAGTTTGGTTGAGACAGACACTTTTGGAATGGTAACTGACGATGATATAAACAAATTCACACATTTTTTCACAAATAAACTCAGCGATGGATAGTCAAAATGTAAACACAGTCCAACCGACACACACCAAAGACGCTTACTTTTTATATATATATATATATATATATATATATATATATATATATATATATACATACATACATTAATGTTGGGACGATTAATCGGAAATCAGAAGATTTAGAGGTTTTAGAATCGGAAAAATTGATGCCTATTTTCCGATGCAAAAATGATTCTTTTAATTGTCTTTTTTTCTTTTTTCTTTTTTTTTTTTTATTTGATTTTGTTTAAACCAAAATCTTCTATTGCTGGTAATAATGATAAAACAATAAATATTTATTGATTTTGAAATACTAGTGAAGCTAAAATCGATAGTTCATCCCCCACAAGTGTATTTTCACACTTAGGAAAATATCTACATATTTAACATGTGTTTTTATGAAAATCAGGAGAAATAACAATCTTATAGTTAAATAATTTGAGATTCATAAATAATTGGAATCGGTAATTGTATCGGAATCGTCCCATCACTAATATATAGATATATATCTATAAAAGTGAAAGTGTCTGTCTGTCTGTGCATGTGTCTGTGTGTACATTTCCTTACACAATAACTCTGTCAATTTTCAGTCTACAGAAATTTGATATACAGGATAGTGAGATTTGGGAACATCTCTGCAATCCATTTTCGGCCAGAAATTTGGCAGTTAAGGAGTCAAAGTTTAACGATTTGACCTTTGAGAACTCTACTAAACTCCTTTGCCAATTTTGGGTATAAACACTTGAAATTTTAGATATAGGTTCCTTGGACATGGATCTAACTTAACTTGATTTGAGTCCAAAACAATAAATGTTAAGGGGCCATAATAGGGGTCAAAGTTTAAAAAAAAATTTGACCTCTGCGGTCTCTACCAAATTACTCAAACAATTTGCTCGACCCTTTTGATGACAAATACTGAAAAATTGGCTAAAAACATTAATTTCTTCACCCTCAACTGGGCACTTTTCTACCGGGAGGTGTTGCTTTTTTCACCAATATTTTCAAAAGTCATCCCTTCTTTTCGATTGTCTAGCCTTAACTTAAACCTACGTCACTTCCGATTTGGCGGTGGTCGTAACAGCAAAGACATCACGTTTTTTTCACATTCTTTTCTTCCTTTGCGGTACACCTTCCTACTACAACTATTTTTTTTGCTCAACACACACTTCCAAACACCCGGGCACCCATGCTTATATATATATATGCTAGTTTTGTTAAAAAGAGGCTTGTTAAAATCCATCTGACTTATAAATACTTTGATCCTGACTGTCAAGAACTGCAGATTCCCAACTCTGACTTTCCATCTCCGAACCTCTCAAGTGGAGAGTCAAATGAATCTTGCCTCTTGCAAAAATTGCCAAACCCGTTTCCGAGTCCCAACCTCTGGAAAACATAGGGATTCTTATCGATTGACAGCCGATTTCATATTTGTTAATACTCTTCCTTTCCAATTTGGGCAATTATTTTTAGAACTTGGCACAAGCGGAAAGTGATTATTGATGGACTGGACAGGTCAAAACAGGTCAAAATAGAATACAAAAGAGAAAAATGATTCACACTCGCCAAAAAGGCAGTGGTGGGAGGGGGTGCAGAGAAGGGCAAATTTATCAGGAAGATTATTAGCACAAGTTTAAAAGAGGCGCCCAGAATGAAAGTTCTGAGTTAAAAGAGCAGCTACATCATTTCCATTTCAACTTTCGAGTAGATAATGAGAAATGATTTACTAATGGTACGTACAAAATTACTTACGCGATTTGTGAATATAGATTATTTATAGATAAATGTGAGAAAAAAAAAATTATTGATAGTAGGAAAATTCAGGGTTATTTCGGATTAAATAAAAAAGCTTATGTTCTTTTGCATCCAGCCCTTAACACCATATTACCATTATTATGAAGGGCGTTCCAAAAGTAATGCCTCCTATTTTTTTATATATTCCTTCCAAATTGATCAGAGGGGAATGCAAATTGCATTACCATGATGACTGAACTTATGCATACATGACCTGAAAGTTTTATCTCTCTGTTGAAGATATTGACGGTGTGAGACTCTAAAAAAGCAACCCCTGTCATGCACGTATGTCGGAAGTAGGGATGCGTTATTAAATTCCTAACAAAAATGCTGAATGAGAACAGTGGTGACCGTGCCGAGCATGCAAGGAAGCACATGAGTCAAGCCTACCTGCGGTGAAAAGCGAACCCGGGACGTTTCAATTACAAATCAAATCCACTAATGAACTACACCCATCTTACCCCAAAGTGACGATTTGGTTTCGCCCAACAGCTACGAAACGAGCAAGTGATTTGCAGATTTGGAAATGCACTTCTTTGATAACGTATCTCGCGTTATTTCATTTTTGTATCGTGGCGTGTTGATTCAGCGAGATTGTTCGGTCTTGCTTGGGAGCGTGTGTGTTAATTCCACGGTATTTGTTCGTGGTGTGGTGACTCAGCAGTGGTGTTTGAAATTGCTTGGACGAATTTGTTAAAGACCGTGCCGTCAATTGTGAAACCAAATACATATACACTTTTTTTTTTTTTTTTTTTTTTGGCGCTCTGTTTCCTTCGTGTAGCAACAGTGACTAGGTAGAAAAATCAATTCTGGAGCACAAAAGATTGCTCGTTTAAATAGCACCACTTCAGTCTTCGTAGCTCTTCAACTTTCTGAATTAGAAAAAAAAAGTAGCTTTTACTTTTGGAAGTAATAGTTCATACGTATTTTAGGGGTGTAGTTCGAAGATATAAATGGTCGACCATAATTGAAGACGACTCAAAGGCTCCCTTTTTCATTAGCTACTAAACCAAGTTTTAAGAAAAGTACACCATCCATTCTCAGGATTAGTCCACTTACCCTTGACTCTCACCTTATAATGCTGAGTGTTTAGCAAGATCGCATCAAGTACATTTTTTTTTTGGCTTTGGTATGACTCGATCTAAGATTGAACCTCAGTCTCCAAGTTCATTAGTAAACCTAACTATTATCACAAATCCGCAGTAATTGGTTGGGAAGGTGTGTAAGTTAATTGAGATTAATTTCACTAAATTTATACTGTTTGACCTCATCGATGTACACCCAATGTTTCCCTGAAATTAATGACAAACCAACTAAAATAGTTTTTCAGACTTGAGCGTGACTGACAAACGAAAATGATATTGCAAATTCGAGCATGACAGACCAACGAAAATGATATTGCAAATTCAAGCATGACAGACCAATGAAAATGATATTGCAAATTCAAGCATGACAGACCAACGAAAATGATATTGCAAATTCGAGCATTACAGACCAACAAAAATGCTATTTTCAAGCTAGAGCAGGACAGATTGACCCTCTCTGTGAGGATGATTCCTACCAAAAAACTCCATGGGTTGGGACAAAAAATTAAAATTGCCTCTGTTGAAAAGGATGTAACATTTACTTATTTAATGCAGGAAAAATGAAATCTAATACCAGAGCAGATACTACACTTTATTCGTAGCCAAAGGAAGGGACAATAATAAGTAATAATTTAAGAAAAGAAAAAAAAAAAAAAAACAGTTTAGGAGATGGTTATTTTATAAACAAAAGTTTAACACCAAAAAATAATATTCAGAATTAATAACTTGGATTTGCATATTCGTTTTGAAAAAGGTCATTTTATTAATTAACTAATACTTTGTGCCATTTATTGACCATTACAAACTCAATAAAAAGCACTTAGAAAACAACACTTTTCAAGTTTAAACCACAACATTAATGAGTAAATAACTCATTTAAGTTTGTACTTTTTTTTTATGACGAGACGCAAATATAAAAAGGCCACCCTTTTGTAATTATTGCGATATCATTGGGTCATTAAATTGTTTATTGAGCAAAATTGTTATGAAACTATAATTTAATGTTGTTTTAACGAGACTTATTCACATGGAAATTATAAAAGTTATTTTGAAATCTTTTAAACTGTCGATGAGAAAGTAATTTCTGGCATCGGATAAATGTTTAAATCATCTAGTACAATTCATTTTTGTTTTATTATATTTGAACTGAATTTTTTTTAAAATAAAAATGTTGGAAAAAATAAGAACGTTATCTCATTCACACTTGCACAAAATAAACGCTTTTAAATTCATTTTAAACTAGCCCGAGTGCCCGGCGTTGTCCGGGTATTTGAAGTGTGTGTTGAAAAAAAAAAAAGTGGTAGTAGGCAGGCAGGCTCGAACCCATAACGTGAAGGAGGAAAAGAATGGGGGGGGTGTACATGATGTCCTTGCTGTTGCATCCATCACCAAATCGGAAGTGATGAAGGTTTAAATTAAAGTCAGTCAATCGAAAAGGGAGGACTTTTGAAAATATTGGCAAAAAAAGCGACCCCTTGTAGAAAAGTGCCCGTTGAGAGTGAAGGAATGTTTTTAGCCAATTTTTCGATATTTGTCATCCAAAGGATCAAGCTTCAAAGCGATGCAGATCTCATGAAATTCGTCGCCTCTGTCGAAAGTTTTAGGCAAAAATACAAATTGACAAAACAAAAACGGGCCCCAACTCTAATTAGGCCCTGTTTCTTATTGTTTTGTCCGAATTAAATGAAACTTTGGTCATAATTAGTTTATTATATTCAAAAAATCACATCAAAACACTAAGGTCTTAGACCTTTTTTTCTCCGTTCTATAGCATATATTCTAGATGGCCTCCATTTAGCTTTTGTTTTTTGTTTTTGTTTTTTTTTTTTGGTCACCCTGTAAATACCTACATACATACATACATTTAAACAGACAGGTGAGATTTATATTATTACTAGCGGGGGGGGGGTACTCAGCATTGCCCGGGTATTTGTAGGTGTTTATGTTGGGGAATAAAACAAAAAGGAAACTTAACGATAGCGATTTAAAAAAAAAAAAGATGGAGGGTTGGTGGCATGTGGGCTCGAACCCAGAGCCTTAAAGGCCTATAGACTGAGCCTGAACACTTGCGCTACGGCAACAATGTTAATGTAAGAGCGATTAAAGCGAGTCAAGTCAAGGAGGTTTGATTGACAGGTGGACGCTTAATGAGGTCATCGCGGGAGCGTTACGATGACGGGGCAAGTTTTTGGCGTTTGTTTCACTGCGGAATCGTTTTTTCATTTACTACGGGGCAGTTTGGGCTTTCCCAAGATGATGGGGGGGGGGGGGGGTCAGACCAGCTCCCCATTGAAAGGGGATTGTCCAAATTGAACAGCAATTGTCTGATATAAGGAAAAAAACCACATTGATCAAAGCTGACCCGGTGATCGCGCTGGGAACGATGCAACAACCTTCGCTATTAGTTTCGCTTTTATTATACAAAAAAAGCGAATCTACACGCACCGATCGAAAAATGTTGAATATTTAGCTTTTGAAAGTCGGGCAAATTAAATACACACGCGACCCCCGTTCGTAACTCATAGATATTATGATTTCAACATGATATAAAAAGTTTTAAAAATGAGTGACAGCCTTGAGAAGCTGCCGAAAAAAATCATTTTGCGAACATACACAAAAAGCGAACATACATACATTTTCGCTTTTATATATATAGATTATAGGTCATATTATGATCTTTGACGGTTATGAAGTAATTCTTTTTGTTAGTTTGTTTTAATTAACTATTAACAAAAGATTAAAATGGTTTCCTGGATTGGGAAAAACAAGCCGAGCATGCGGGGTCCCCCTCCACAAGTGAAAAATTTACTTTCACCATGACTAATGTTTATGCAAAATTTCCAAAAAATTCAAGGCCTAGTTATTGAGAAAAGTGCGAACAAACGAACAGATTAATCATATTGGGACAATTTTACCATGGGGAGGGGGGGGGGAGTAACCAGAGTTATCCTGGAAAATCTGTTCTAGCAAAAATTTACTTTCACCATGACTAACGTTCATGCAAAATTTTCAAAAAATTCAAGGCCTAGTTATTGAGAAAAGTGCGAACAAACAAACAGATTAATCATATTGGGACAATTTTACCATGGGGAGGGGGGGGGAGTAACCAGAGTTATCCTGGAAAATCTGTTCTAGCAAAAATTTACTTTCACCATGACTAATGTTTATGCAAAATTTCCAAAAAATTCAAGGCCTAGTTATTGAGAAAAGTGCGAACAAACGAACAGATTAATCATATTGGGACAATTTTACCATGGGGAGGGGGGGGGGAGTAACCAGAGTTATCCTGGAAAATCTGTTCTAGCAAAAATTTACTTTCACCATGACTAACGTTCATGCAAAATTTTCAAAAAATCTAACACATAGTTATTGAGGAAAGTGTGAACAAACGAACAGACAAATGGAAGTTAATTACTAGGTCCAATCATTCTTTTGTGTTTCCGCTGTTTAACTAAAAACAGAACAGGTACTACACTTCCATCCTTGTCAGTCCTAGAGAGGGGTGACAATGGTCAATGATTAATGACACGACTGACAACCTGGGTGTTCCAAGTTTGAATCGAGTTTGTTTTACAAAAATCACTTTCACTTAAGATGTATGCAACCTTCACGTGGTTCCTTCAATGAGCACCTAATATCTTTCTAAAAAAGAATTCTGACCAGAAAGATACCGGGAAAACCAATGCCAATAATAGCATTTTTGGATTAATATGAAACGAATGATGATCATAGTCAGAAAATTGATATTTTAAAGTAATTCAAAAAACAAAATGTCCTTCAGCAATTTTTTAAAACATCTTTAAAAAAAAAAAAAAAAAAAAAAAAAAGAAAGCTGAAGCGTCCAAGTTAAATTGATAAGACATTAAATTAATAAAATTACAATTGCGATGTACTGTATCGAATTAAACATTTACTGATTTGTTAAAATAAACAGTCAAATCTGTTTTTAAGTGAACAGTCGATCATTTATTTTTTCTCTCATCTTATTGATAAATCACTATTAACCAATGAAAATACTTGAAATATGATTTGCTACCAGTGATGCAAGTATTTTGTAGCTAAAAAAAAAAAAAAAAAAAAAAAAAAAAAAAAAAGCTAACGTCAAAAAAATAATTATCTCTATACTCCTATAGATTTGATTATTTTTGGTGATATTCATATTAAAACCCCTTTTTTCTATTTAAAAAGAAAATACAACTTTGTTATATATGGTCGTGGAATTGCATTCACTAGCAAAAAATATACCTAATTTACATAGTCTTTTAAACATTCATTTTCATCAATTCTCCATTAGTTTTTTTAGTTTTCTTATGGGATGATCATCTTCAGTTAACTATTACGTTTAATTATATTCATGCAAATATTCTACATGATTTATACTTGCGTAATATTTTTGTAAAAAGTTATAGTAAACACAAATATTTTTCTATATATGCGTATATATATATATATATATATATTTGTTTAAAAAAATTTTGCCTATCAAACTGTCAGTTTTTGGTTTCCAGATATGAAACTTCATATATAGGGTATTCTAATCTATGCAAAATTTTATAATTGAGTTTTAGCCGGGGAAAATCGGTGCAAAAGTGTGAAAATTAAAGAACTGGAATTTGCCAGGTGAAGGTCGGATGACAGTACTACGAATATGCATGGATAACGTAATAGCTATTGGCTCATATTTTCGTTTTTAGCCTTGCAGCAAACATGTCTTCATAGCTCAGGCATTAACGTCAAAGGGAAAAATAAATCATAAGCGAAACATTTTGGTTTTAATTCTCAGTGGTGACGCACGAGTCATTTTTTGTTTACTTTTTAAATTATTACTATATATTGAGCCCTATATAATATCATAATACAAAATCTGCATTAATCAAAATATCATATTTAAGTGTATTTTATGACCAGGCAATGCTGGGCTGCCTGCTTTATATATATAAATATATATATACATACACAATATTTATTACAGCACTATATATATACATGTTTCAAGGTCGTACCATTGATTTCATTGCGCTGAATCAACCATAAGAGGTTGGAAAGAGTCAGTTCAAAGTCATCAGCGACATTGAAAAACTCTTTCCAACCTCTTATGGTTGATTCAGCGCAATGAAACCACTGGTACGACTTTGAAATATGTATGTATAGTGTCGTAATAAATATTGTATCTTCAGCTCTCACATCCACGATCGAGCATTTAATTGGATTTTTTTCATCGACTCTTGACACTATATATATATATATATATATATATATAGTATTAAAATATGTGTATGGCAAGTAAGCTACACAGAGGCGTCCATGTTTCTTCCATGTTGGAATCAAGCATAAACATCTCTGTAGTTTGCTTGTCATAGATATATTTTCATAGTAAGCTCTAATTACATATTAAACACTGCTAAAATAAATATGGAAAAGATATGCATAAATCTCCTCATAATATTTTGTGTATAGACACAAAATATTATAATATAACTCTGACTGTGTGTTCCTTATTGGTGGGGAAGGTTATCTCAATATTCTATAAGAAATTTTCACTTAGTGATACAAGCACCAAGTGAAAGAGTGTTTCAGCAATCTGTCCCACTATATAGAAATAAAGGTTAGAGAAATTTACAAAAATCTTCAAGTGTCTTATGTAAAATTGACCCTTTTAGATAATGTAAGTGTTCTTAAAATCACTAAGTGCTCTCCTAAGAGATCTTAGCAAGTATAACCCCTTTAAAACTTCAAATATATTTTATTTTAATGAAATTTATATCATTTGTATAAAATTCTCTAGGAAGGACAATAGAAGTAATTCTGAATCTTTATGTTCCACTCTTTGTGGAGAATATCTAACTGACAGAATCCCATTATAGTTTTAAATCCCAGAAAAAAAAAAAATAATAGTATTATGGTGTCGTTAGCATAGTGAAAAGTACATAGATTTAACCAGAAATAACGTCGGGTCTTTCTGCTATTATATATACATATCACAGAGAGCATTCTAAAAGTAATGCCTCCTATTTTTTTAAATTTCGCCCACAGATCAGAAGGGACTGCAAACTGAATTGTGATAACTTATGTATTCATGACCTGAAAGTTTTATCTCTCTGTTGAAGATATTGACGGTGTGGGGCTAAGAAAACAACCCTTGTTATGGGCGTGCATCAGAAGCAGAGGTGCATCATTGAATTCCTGGCAAAAGTGTATTGTAAATGGTGGTGACTATGCTGAAAAATAGATTCTGAAGCTCATTTTAGTAGTGCCATTATAATATATATATATATGAGCAAGCCACCTGGCATTGCCCGGGCATAATTTTAGTTTTCAAGTTAAAAAATAGGATGCCTTAATTTTGGAACAACCCTCATATTACTAATAGCCCACTACACAATTCAAGTCATTACCTTTTCAACGAGCCTTCATGTGTTAACTTCTGATCCATAGTCACTGAGATTGGGAACTTATGAAATTGCCAAAAACGGTAATATATATATATATATATATATATATATATATATATATAAATATATTACAATAGAAAAATGCGAGCATGAAAAGTAATGTGGTTAAGCTTAAACATGAAAAAGTAAAGGACTAGTTGTTAAAACTGGAAAAGAAAAGGACAAGATATTCTAGTAAAAAGAATTGATTGTATAATGTTAAAAATTGAATTTAAAAAAAAAAAATTTTGCTAAGCGATTTTGTTTTGCTTGGTTGTCTCCACTGTGGCCTTGCCAGGCCAATTTTTTTTTTTTTTCAGCTCCTTTGACAACTCTAGTTATTTCCTACCAAGAAAAATGAAACCGTTTTGATTGTTCTCTCAAAAGTAAGTCGAGCAGGAAAATGTTAAGAGAGAAAACAGGTGGATCATGTAACGATAATAAGGCGAAAGATATTTTGATAATATTGTCATCCGAACTGGTACCAGATTGAAATCGGTTCATAGAAAGAAGATATTATCCTAATTAAAATGGCAGGATGCAACAAGTGCATCAACATTTCAAGACAACAATACAAATGCAATATTTAAGATGCTGGTGTGATAGCAGAAGTTAGGAGTGAATGGAATAACAGAGCTTGACGTTGCAAGTGAAACGGTCGCATTTGAGGGTAATTTTTCTCCAAATAACGACTACAAATAATAAAACGCTTATCTTTTGACAATTGTGTAGTTTTGTTTTTTTTTTGTTTTTCTAAATATTCCAAACCTCATAATGTCTGTTCAACCTTTATTTTTTTTATATAAAACGATCAAAATCAAATTATTTAAACAACTAGCAGGCTGCCCAGCATTGCCCGGTCGTAAAATATACTTAAATATATTTTGATGACTGCAGATTTTGTGTTTATTATTATTATTATTGTTATTGTCGTCGTCATCGTCGTCGTCGTCATCATCATCATATGTGACCCAATATATACTGTATAGTAAGAAAAAAAAAAAAAAAAAATGACTTGTGCGCCACCACCGAGAATCGAAACCAAAACGTTTAGCTTAGAATTTTCTTCCTTGGACGTTAATGCTTGACCTATGAAGACATGTTTGCTGCAAGGCTAAAAATTAAAACATGAACCAATAGCTACAACGTTACACATGGATTAATGCAATCATTCAACCATCACCTGGCAAATTTTATTTTTTTAATTTTCACTTTTGTACCGATTTTCCCAGGCTAAAACACGGATATAAAATTTTGCATGAGTTCGAATACTCTATATATTAAGTTTCATGTCTGTAGACCAAAAACTGACAAGAGTTTGGTAGGCAAAATTATTTAAAATATATATACACATATAGAGGTTTGTGTTTACTATAACTTTTTACGCAAGTTTAAATCATGTAGAATATCTGCATGAATATAATTACACGTAACAGTTAACTAAAGATGATCATCTCAAATAATAACCGAAAAATTAACAGAGAATTAATTAAAATGAATGTTTAAAAGAATATGCAAATTAGGTATATCTTTTGCTAATGAATGAAATTCCACAACTCATATATAACAAAGTTGTATTTTTTTTTAAATAAATAGAAAAAAAAGGTTTTTAATATGAATATCAATACACTAAAATCCCAAATTTATAGGGGTGTAAATAGGTTTAATAGAACAATATACTTTCTTTTTTTTATTTTTATAAACAAAGGCCATTTAAAAAACCCGTCCCCTCATGACGACGACCGGTTTTACGCATGCGTGAGATGACGTAATGACCTGATTTACTTTAAATACTTTAAGAACTGAGTAAATTTCATGTACGTTGCGTTAGCTCAGTTGGTTAGCGCGTTGGTTCGTTATCTAAACGTTTTGGGTTCAAATCGTGGTGTGAGAGGTCTTTTTTTTTTTTTCGATTTTTTAAATTTAAATATTGAACCAGTGTTATTTAAGCCATTTTTCACGTAACATTCGTTTTTCTGGGTTTTTTTTTTGGGAGGGGGGGGTTACTTCGCTTATCTACCCCAGACCACACACCCAAAAGCCCCCCGGTACCCACCGATTTTTTTTAAGTTTTAATATCGAAACAGGCTTATTTAAGCCATCTTTCACGTGTTCGTTTTTATGTTTTCTTTTTTCGATTTTTACATTTAACATCGTTCGATTTTTTGTGTTTTCTTCTCGATGTTTTGATTACCCCCCCCCTGCTTAAGTTTTAACGTTCGTTTTTATGTTTTCTTTTTTACTTCGCTTATAACAAACAAACCTGGTCATTGATCTCATTTGTTGAATAGCTATTGCTTACGGCATCGTAACGTTCTATGACTTCCATGCGGGCACCTGTCAATTTGGTTCTTACTTAAATAAATTCAAACATCTTTCAGTAACTCATTCTCTCTGGCCGAACGGTTCATGTTTTTTTCACATTTTATTTTCAAACTTCGCCTCATGGCTTCAGGTTCAATCCTACCCCCCCTCCCCGCAGTTTCTTTTTTATTTAACAGCACACACATCTCCAAACACCTGGGCAACGCCGGGTACCCCTGCTAGTACTTTCATAAATCAGAGTCCATTTTCTGTAAGTTGCATTTGAACCCAGTCAACGACGGATACTTTTGCTAGTATATATATATATATATAATTTGAGTTCCTTCAGCTATAATAGAAACTGAAACCAAAACTTATGAAGAATTCTTGATAAAATTATTTATTACAAGAAATGGATGGTCATAACAATTAAAATAAAATGCAAAATGGGTGCACGCATTTGTGTATGTCCACGAAGGGGCATTGGGCTTCTCGCGTCGGTTAAATTCCGGGAAAAATTTTCTTATACTTCCTAGATTGTAATATCTCAAATTCACAAATCGACATTTTTGTCTTTTTTTTTTTTTTTTTTTTTTTTTTTAATCAAGTTTTAAAAAATTCTCTCATTTCGCGTGTTTGTCTTTTTCGTATAAATAAAGCGAAACTAATCAAACGCTGACACCAACTCCTGGCCTTCGCCCAGGTAGTATCTGTTCTGTAATTGGTCCTTGGTCAATGTAGGGGGAATCCTTCATATTGTGACTATTACTTTTTATTTGGATACTGCCAGAGTGCACCCTTTTTAGGGGGAGCTGTTTTTCCCCCCACATTAAAAACGACCTTCGTGAAAGGTTTAAAAGCAACGCCATTTTTGCAAGCCATTATTTTGATTGACTACATTTTAACACTTTACACTTCCGGTCACATCATGGAGTAGAGGTAAGGTTTTCTTTCGCTTTTTTTTTTCTGCCTTCGCGTCGTGGGTTCGAGCATGCGTGCCTACTACCACTTTTTTTTTAAACCTCCAATACTCGGGCACTGCTGGGAACCCAGGTTAGTAGCAATTAAACGACAGTCACTCGGAAGAAAAAAGATGTAAGAGTGACACACAAAATAACGCACACGCTATCGTATTTATATATAGATTATTAACCAATATGCCAGACATTGACCCGCTATCTCATACATTTCAACCCTTTAAGTACTTTAAACCTCTTGTACTTGGTTCACCAGATATATTTACCAGCTAATCACTGAAATGATGGTGATCTTCCTAAGATTCCAATTTCTTTTCATGTCATACATAAGGCCTTAACTGTTCATGTTCTATCTAAATAATACTAGCCTGGGTGCCTGGTGTTGTCCGGCCATTTGGAAAAGAAAAAAAAATTGGTAGTAAGCAGGCAGGCTCGAACTCGTGATGCAAAGGCGGAAAAGAAAGTGAAAAAGAAAATCTGACATCTTACCGCTACGTCATGATATGAGCGGAAGTGTAAAGCACTCAAATTTAGCGATGTCAATGAACGTCTGGCTGGAGGCTAATTAAGTTTTTCGCTTTCTGCTGTATTTGTTTCACCACAATGTTGGGGAAAACTAGCCCCCTTCCCCCCGCAAAATGGGGAAACTCTGGCACTGTCCAAATGAATAGCAATTGTCTGATATGAAGGTTTTGCCCCACATTGATCAAAGCTAATTGCCTTCAAGACGTCCTGGCTCGGAAGGCCAGGTGTTTGTGTTCTTGCATTTGATCAGTTTTGCTTTATTTATCCGAAGTAAACACTCCAAACCAGGGATTTAAAAAAAAAAAAAAGTCATTCAAAATAAAGATACAGTCAACGTCCGTTTTTAAATCCGAAATATTAGAATCTAGGGAGTATAAGGAACGTCCTCCATAAACGTAACGGAAATGAGAATCCCGGCGAAAAAAGCCTTTCTTGGATATACAAAAATGCACACGCCCATTTTGCTTTTTATATAATAGACTAGCAGGAGTGCTCGGCGTTGCGTAAGTGTTTGTAGGTGTAAAAGAAACTAAAAAAAGTTTTGGTAGGCAGGTAGGCTCGAACCTGAATCCTTGAGGCGAAGGCAGAAAAAAAAAAAAAAGCGCGATAACTTACGGAAAAGCCAAAGAAACACACAGAGAGTAAAATATATTGCAAAAATAGTATGTAAAAGTAACCCAAATTAAAAATACAAGCGACCCCCTTTTATAATCTAGGTAACATATAAAAAATTCTAAGAAACAGTGACCCCCCCCCTCCCCCGAGCGCCCCGCCAAAAAAGCCTTTGCCGGACATACACAAAAAAATGCACACACACACACAAGCACACATTTTCGCTTTTATATATATATAGATTTGCTACTGAATAAATTTGCCTGTATCAAACAATGGTATATCTAATAATTACTCTGAAGAAAAAAATAAAAAATAAGGTAACCAATGAAAATATTAATATTTTTTTGTATTGCTAACCCCACAACCATTCTCATTCAGCCTCACCCTAAAATATAAGCATTTTCTTTCTTGTTTGTGTCGTTCAATTTGGGATCATTTATAGAAAAGTTGTAAAAAAAAAAAAAAAGAAATCTTGTACTTTTATTAAGACCTTATTTTTAGTTTTAAACTATAGTTGTTTTTAATAGAGTGCAGGGCGATTTTTCTTTTTATCAATGTACTAGCGAGGGGTACCCGGTGTTGCCCGGGTGTTTGGAGGTGTGTGTGTGGGGGGGGGGGTTAAAAAAAAAAGTAAGTATGAGGATCGAACCCGAACCGTCGAGGCAAAGTTGTAAATTAAAGTGTGAAAAAAAAAAAAAAAAAAAAACGTGCAACGTTAACCATTGCCCCACCGCGAGATGCTAACGGAAACACGTTTGAATTTATTTAATTACTTGGATTTAGCAGGTGTCCGTTTTAATGAGTTAATGAGGTCAAGTTTGACTGCGGGATAGTATTTAATTACTGCTGAACGCTTTTTTCCTCTCTCCCAAGATGTTATAGGAAAAAGACTAACTCACATGTGGCGAGCGACAAATATTGAATATTTATCTTCCCGAAATCGAGCAAATTAAATAGACAGGTGAGCTTCGTTGTTAACTGTGAGATATTACGATTTCTATGTGACATAAAAAGTTTTAAAAGGTTGTGAAGCGAGCGACCGCTTCTCTGAAAGAAGCCTTTTGTAGACACACAGAAAAAGCGAACACACATACATTTTCGCTTTTATATATATATATATAGACTAGCAAGGTGCCTAGCATTGGCTAGTTGTAAAATGTGTTTAAATGCAATATTTTAATTTACGCAGATTTTGTATTTATCATTATAGAGCCAATTCTTTATTGATTATTATATTGTACCCAATATATAATAGTGAAATAGGATTTGGGTGGCATCAGTCAAAACCAAAACATTTAGCGCTTCAGCCTAAGTTGCTCCCATTTGAGCTATAGTCAGATGGATAAGTAATAGCTAAAAATGAACCAAATTTAATGCATAAATGTATATTTGCGCATGCATACAATGACACTTTAAGTTAACTTATGTCTGCCAAGTTAAAATTTGACAGCTATTTTCACCAGCTAAAGACCCATAAAAAATCGGTTCACAAAATCTACAAAACCAAATCTATATTCAACAAGTGAAGCATGCATGGTCCCCCGTGAGTGCACAGTGAATGCGGCATAAAAAAAATGACTAAGTTCAGCATTGCCCCCCCCCATTTACCCCCAAAAGTCCCCAGGGGACGTCAAATCCTTGTGAAAATGAACAAATGATGCAGTTTTAGACCTTGACATGTGTAAATTTGACTTCTACACAATGCAAAAAAAGAAATGACCAAGTCCATCATTTGCTCCTCCCATTTAGCCCCAAAAGTCCCCAAGACTTCAACATATTTAAATTTGAGTTCAGCACCATGCAAAACTGCTAAATAGACATACACAGAAAATTTTGGACAAATATAGTAAAATAGTCCCAAAAATGGAGTGTTTTTATTAGCCCTAAAAGAAACCCTGGTGCACACCCAAGAGTTATTGCGAAGTATAGACAAAAAAATTATATAGAAATTAGTTATAACTTTTCAGAAAGTTTTATAAAAATCTAACGCATCAATTTTTTTTTTAATAAACACAAAAGTGTCAATTTTAGTCATTAAACCAAAATGCACCTGTAGGGGGGCAACCGAAGTTTTCCCGGAAAATTGGTTCCATTTTTTTTTTTTTTTTTTACTCATATCATGTTTAATGTTTGTGCAAAACTTCAAAAAATTCCAAGGCATAGTTATTGAGAAAAGTGCGGACAGACGAATGGACAAGGATGAATTTACAGGTCCACCCTCCTTTTGTCGGGGGGACCAAAAATTTAAAAGAATTGGAATCAGTAATTGTATCGGAATCAGAAAAATACTGGAATAGTTGTACCACTAATATATATAAACTTTGTGGGTGTGCCCACTGTTGTTTTTGACTTTTAGATGGACACACGAACATACAGATAACTAACCCTTATATAATATTCTTATACAATCAGTAAAAAAAAAAAAATTCAAAAGTATTAGTTACTTTTCTATTTTTTAATTCTATAATGCAGCTCGAATGTATGACGCTAGTTAGAATGGATTCCAATTTGCAGGAATATAATTGAATAAAATGGGAGAGGAAAAAAAAATCAGAAAATGGTATCGATTTCAAGAACAGAACAGTTCTTATTAATTTTCAGAAGGAAAAAAAAAAGACATTACTGACAATTTTTGAAATTCATGAAATTGCATATAGATGAAAGAATTATGGGCCAAGTTTTAGCAAAATCGGGTTGGCGGTGTAGCGGTTAGGGTTCGGGGATCGGAGAAAAAGAAAAGCAAGAAAAAAGTAGGAAATAATAAAATAGACATTGTTGCAATGTGAAAATCAAAAACTAAAAAGGCATAAAAATTATCAGTTTCAATTTCCCCCTTTTTCTGACCTAAAGATCTGTAAGCATTGGTTTCAATCAATACCCATCTTGCGTTTTAAGGGGAGGGGCAGGGTTGCAGTGTAAATAGGATGGAGGGGGGGGGGAAGGGGTAGATGAAAGAAACCAAGAGAACTTGGGTGTTGGTGCCAGACGGAAATAGTAAAGAGAAAATAAGCAACGGTTGCCATTGTTCTCGACTGTTCAACACTTAATGAAATTATATACAAGTAGTTAATAATAGGAGATGGAGGTCTGTTCACAAACTACTTTTAATCAATATTAGATCTATGAATCTGCGATGTTATTTAGATCTCACATTTCATGAGAGATGTTTCTGACAAAGGGAGAATACTTGCTGTCCTGGGGATTGAATTTATTCATCTAACACTTATCATTGGCTACTTCTTGATATTGAAGTGTGTGTGTGTGTGTGTGTGTGCGTGTGTGTGTGTGTGTGTTTTCCTATTTTATAGTTTATTTATTTAGTTTCTTGTTAGTTATTAAATACTGTTAGTATAGTTGTATAATTGAGATCTGATTAAAAAAGGCTGAACAACAAATTTTGGGCGCCATTTTATACAACATGGCAGCTGAAATTAAAAAAAAAAGCTCGGCAAATGGAAAAGATATCGAGTAAAATCGGAAAAAAGAATAACTGTCGTGTTCAATCAGACGTGTTTGAATAATGACTTCCTGCCAAAATATACAAATATATATATCTCCAACAAGGTTGTTAGATAGTGCTTGATAACAAGAGCAAAATATTTTTATTATTTATTTGAAGATAAACAGTTACATTTGGTCGCTACAAACAGCCATCTGTTTCAGTCAACGAGACTTCATTAGGCGACCCTGAACCATTCGATGTTATAGAGCGTAAAATGGTTCAGGGTCGCCTGACAAAGTCTCATTGACTGAAAAAGATGACTGTTTGTAGCGACCAAATGTAACTGTTTACCTTTGAATATATATATATATATATATTAGTGTTGAGACAATTAATTGGACTCAGAAAAGTCAGAACTTTTTGAGATATTGAAATCAGAAAAATTTATTCTTCGATGCCAAAAACGATTCCTTTAATTATCTTTTTCTTTTTTTTTTTTTTTTTTTTTTTTTTAAATCATCCACTGTTGGTAGTAATAATAAAATAAATATTTATAGATTTTAACTTACAGTAAAACTAAAAATATCCAAAAGTATTTAGCAAGGTTGTTGATAGTGCTCAATAAAAAGAGCAGAATATTATTTTATTCAATTTAGGTAAACAAATCTACCATATGTCACTACAATAAAATTGATGTTTCAATCTAAAAAGATTTCATGAGATGAGAAGTCTGTTCTTTATGAAGGCCAGTCTCTCGCTCTCATAATATATATATATATATATATATATATATATATATATATATATATATATATATATATATATATATATGCAACTCTCTCCCTCCCCTTAAAACGCAAGATGGATATTGATTTGTTTCTTTGCTAATGGGAGTCAGATGACTTCGTTGCCAGCTTTGAATCTCCAACCGGCAGTAATCATGTTGCCCTGCACTGATGATTCCCAAAAGGAAAGGATGAAACACTAGTGCCTATAGGTATTTAATAATTATAGCAAATAATATATATATATATATATATACTAGCAGAAGTACCCGTCGTAGATTGGGTTCAAAGATTATGAAAAGGAGGGGTTTGTAAAGAGATAGGTTTTGACACTCAAAAATTTTACCCTAAGCAAAATATTATGAAAGTAAAGATAATTTTTGCGAAAATATATTTTTTTTATATAAACTTTGTTTCCATTCGTAGCCAAGGAGGGACACCTGAGCATTCTGTGTTAACAATTTAAGAAAGTTCCGTCAACGTAAGGAATATTTATAAACATATTTTAATGTTTTCCGTTATTTTGAGCTTGAGGAATATACGATTATGGCATGTGTAGTTTATATAAAAATTCATTTAAGTAGTTATTGCCTCAAATTTCGTTTTAATTTCGGTTCGCTGAAATTATTTCAAGTAAAGAGCATTAAAAACTATTTCAAAACAAAAAAAAACATGAACTGAACTTTTATTGACTATGGTAACATTTATTTCTTGTATATTTATCTTTTCGGGTGGTCGTTTGTGGGCTTTTCTGCTAAACACTCTAACTAAATAATATTAATTAAATATCGAAAAACAAAGAAACAAAAACAGTTTTGAAAAATAATGAAACTTTACTTACTTTAGTAAAATAATCCGAAACAGTAAAATGGGATATTAAAAAGGTAAACACGTAATTACTTAAGTTTTTTAAAGCAACGAATCGATATAAATATGAATAAGAAAATGGCACCCTTTTCAAGAAGATCAGCTTTGTTTCAGTTTTACAGTATTGAATGGTGTAGTATTGCGCCGTCAGATTCAGGGTTGTACTATTGTAATGTAAAGAACACGCAGAAAGAGTTGTAATCAACTGGATTCCTTCTAGTACACCGACAAAAAAAAAAAGCTTAAACAGATATATAAATAAAAATAAAAAGATTATGTAAATGTTTTTAAAAAGACACAATCACGTGAGCAGGATTTTTTTCCTTCTTTTGACACGATAACAAGTAACGTTCTTATTATTTATCTATTTTCAAAAGAGTGCCACGTACAAGTGGAGAAGAAAAAAAAAACAGAGTTATGCAAAATTTGTGTTGAGAATTGTCTAACTAATTGTCTGACTTTTCTTTTTGGCTTTCACTTTAATAAGGTGAATTTATTCGACACAACATGATTCAACTCAAAAAAATAAATAAAAGCTAACGTGAATTAAGATTAAAGTTAAGGTGTTATTGTGGACCCTCACCCCCTTAAAAAAACCTTGTTAAACTTTGTGACATATTTACATTTTATGGAGGTCAGGCGCGAACGAACACCCAATAATTTTATTATACCATTTTTCTTCAAACTGAAACATAATTATCAAAGTATACTTACACAAATAGATAGGAAAAGTCTTTGTTAAAGTTTGTGACATATTTCCATGGAGTACAGGCGCGAACACAGACCCCACAATTTTATACCATCCCTATTTAAGTTGAAACCTACTTATCAAAGTATTCTTATGTACATCTAGATCAAAAACACTTGTGAACATTTTTTTTTTTTCATTTTTTATTTTCATACTTTGGGAGCCAGGTGCAAACGGCGACCCCACAATTTTTATGAACCAATGTTCTGCCAGATCAGTTTTAAAAAATAGTCAACCATATAGGAGCCTATTTGTGACCAGACACACACGCACACAGACGTCCAGCTTTATATTATAGATAGATATATCCATCCTTACTCCTAGCTTCATATATTGTCTAGAGCAATTGATGTATAATAATTTTTATAAATCGGTCTATACCAACCGTTATAAGAGGGCTGTATTTTTCTTTATTTTTCTAAAACATCGCAACCTCTCTTTCAACAACCAATGTTCAAATATTTGTTTTGCTCCAATTGAAATGAATAGATCTCTCCTTGGAGCCCCCCCTTTTTTAATAAACTGACTTTCAGTCCACACCTAAAAACGGAAAACTTGTACCAAGTTTGTTGCTTAACTTGTGGAAAAATTATTAGATCCTTCTTCCACCCCAGAAAATATCAGACTGGCTCTACCTGTTATCATCATCATCATCATCATCAGTACAACGCTTATTGTACATCTCCTTTCCCACTGCAAATGCAACGTTGTCTGGTCCACAAGTACTTATCATTTGACCGGAAAATTGTGAGTGGCTAGACGTCTATTGTAACGTTGCAGTTACAAAAACTAAAAAAAATTTCTGATTTTTATTTTTATTTATAAGTTTTTATTACCATTACTTCCCTGTTTAAAAAGTCTCTTGCTGCCACATGTCTATTTAGCCTGGTCACATTTCTCCTTCCTCCGGCCAATTCTCATCCTTGACTTTACATGCCCATTTACTTTGACCTGCACTTTTCTTCTCTTCTGAGCAAGCGGTGTCCTTTTTTCTCCGTTTTCTTCTCGTGCACATTTTCTAATTTGCATATGCGCATTTTCCTGCTGCTGTTGCTAATCTCTTTGCAAGCCAGCTATCCTTTGCTGCTGCTGATTTATTTCAAGGAAAGAGGTTACCTAAAATCGTCTCTTTCTAAAGGATTTCAACATCTGCGCATGCGTCAATCATTGCTCTCTGAATTAGTTTAAATACAAGAATTTAACAGGATGCTGTAATATGGCCGAATGGATTGAAGGTTGCCTCATAACCATTAGTTTTGAGGTTCGTACACGCCTACAGGTGAACGTTGTTTTTTGTTTTGTTTTTACATTTAAACAGTGTCATTTTGTAATTTGTACTATTTATTGGGAATTTTTTTACAGGCAGCTAATTATATTAAAACAAAAATACAATTCTAATAACTGAAGTTTCATCTCTCCGCTTCAGATATTGACAGTGCGATACTGTAAGGCAGCAACTCCTGTGCCATGGACATGCGTCAGAAGCAGAAATGCGTCATAAAATTCCTACATGCAGAAAGAATTGAACCAATCAACATTCTCACCAATGCCTACTGAACGTTTATGAAGCTGATGCAGTTAATGTCTGCACAGTTAGGAGATGGGTTTGTCGATTTCAGAGTCGTGACAGAGATACGAGTGACAAAGCATAGTCCAAACTTTTATGACCGAGGCTTGCAAAAGTGCATGAGAACGGAAATGACTATGTAGTAAAATAAATGCTGGTGCACAAAAGGTCGGTCATTATAATCGCACCACTCCTGTCTTCATATTAGGTTGGTGCAAAAACAATATCATTTTCTCACAAGTTACTTTTATATATTACTAGCGAGGGGGGGGGGTACCCAGCGTTGCCCGGGTGTTTCGAGGTGTGTGTGTTCGGGTGGGAGTGGGGGTGGGGTGTTAATCAAAACATAAGAATTAGCGAAGTAAATATATTAAAACTTTAAAAAATTGAAGAAAAAAAAACACAA
Organism: Euprymna scolopes; assembly: GCF_053919585.1. NCBI lineage: Eukaryota > Metazoa > Mollusca > Cephalopoda > Sepiida > Sepiolidae > Euprymna > Euprymna scolopes. Next base: position 125,700,239 of record NC_136499.1, on the reverse strand, counting down.
AAAAAACTAACATAAGGCAAACGAATGATGTTAAATGTAAAAATCGGAAAACCAAAAAAAGAAAATGCGAAAAAGAAAACAGAAAAACGAATGTAAAAACTTCTTTAAAAAATCTTAAAAATAAAAACCAAAAATAAAAAAACACGTGAAAAATGGCTTAAATAACCCTGTTTCAATATTAAAAAAAAAAAAAGAAAAAAAAAGACATCTCACACCATGATTCGAACCCAAAATGTTTAGATAATGAGGCCGCGCTCTAAGCAACTGAGCTAAGACGACGTTGCCAAAATTGTGTCGCTTTTTCAAATATTTAAAGTAAATCATGTTCCGACATCGTATGACGCATGCGTAGAAGCGAACTTGTCATCAGATGACGGTCTTTGCTGACCTCTCCCTTTAGAAAACTGATGATTTTAGGGTGAAGAAATTAATGTTTTTGGCCAATTTTTCGATATTTGTCGGGCGAAGGTTGGAACTTTAAAATGATACCGATCTCATGAAAATCCGTGACCCGCAAACACACATACAAACATACACTCACACATTTTCGCTTTTATATATATAGATTCCTAAATTAATTCATTGATATATATATATAGCCATGTTATTTATCATTTTGAAGTGTGTTTTCGCCGTGTCGAATTGTGTTATTACCGTTCTCAATCTCTTCATTCATTTTTTTTTTTTTTTTTTTTTGGTAAGCTTTTCGACAGCATGGACAAAATTCAAATCTACACGATTTTTCCAGTTCAAACTAGGCCGAAAAGCTGCCAAGGCAGCTCATGATATCAATGAGGTGTTTGGCCCAGGGACCACTAATGAACGTGTGGCACAACGGTAGTTCAAGAAATCTTGCAGTGGTGATGAGAGCCTCGAAGATGAAGACGGTCACAGCCGGTCGACTGGTTGATAACAAACATTTGAAAGCCGATCCTCGCAAAACCACACGAGAAGTTACTGATGAACTTGAGGTTGACCACTCAAAAGTCATTTGCCATTTAAAGCAAATAGGGAAGTCAAAAAAGTTGTATAAATGGGTGTTGTATGAACTGAACGATAATCGAAAAAACTGTCATTTTAAGGTGTCTTCTACGCTCCTTCTGCGCAACAAAAATTACCCATTTCTCAAACGGATTGTGAATTGTGATGAGAAATGGATCTTTTACGACAACTGGTGACATTTGACACAATAGTTGGATACCGGAGAAGCTCCACAACACTTCCCGAAGCCGAAATTGCACAAAAAAAAAAAAAAAAAAAGAAATAAAAAAAAAAAAGAAAGGGGTTATGATGACTGATTGGTGGTCTGCAGCCGGTCTCATCCATCACAGCTCCTTGAATCCGGGCGAAACGATTACAGCGGAGAAGTACTGGTGACAAATTGACAAAATACACCAGAAGCTCCAACGTATGTGCCAGAGATTGGTCAATATGAAGGGGAGAATTCTTCTCAATGACAACGCTTGCCTGCATGCTGCTCAACTGACCCTGCAGAAGCTGAACGAGTTGGGCTACGAAACTGCCTCATCCACCATATTCACCAGATCTCTCGAACACTGATTATCACTTTTTCAAGCATCTCAACAACTTCCTGCATGAAAAATGCTTCAAAAAGCTGAGATGATGCCGAATCAGCCTTCAATGTCTTCATCGCTTCCAGAACTCCGGATTTCTATGCTAATGGGATAAATAAACTTGTTTCTCGTTGGCAAAAATGTTCTAATGGTTCTTATTTCGATTAGTAAAGTTTATTATAAAAAGGAGTTACAGTCTTTTGAAGTTGAACGTCAAAAAACAACATTTTTGCACCAATCTAATATCTCTTCATTTTAGTTTTTAAATTAAAGAGGCATTACTTTTGAAGCAACCCTTGTATCCGACATTTGAGTGGAGTTAACACCAGAGTCAGTAATGTTTGCAATGAGAATGCTAAAATGTCAAATGTCTAATTACAAGAATACAACGATTCTGCCTTAACTAATTCTCCCACACTATCAACCAAGCTCCAATCCCTGTCCTATCGTCGATTCCTGTGTCTGTTTTATAAATACTTTAATGTGTTTTGATGAACAACTAGCACTTGTGCCTCCTCGACGTACACAATCTCGACTAACCTGACAAGCAGCAAAATCCCACCTCTTCACTGTTGAGGTCATAAGATGCCGAAAAGCCTCCTTCTCTAATAGTTTTTTTTTTTTTTCTTCTTCTTTTACTTTGGACTACTAGACTTTGGAAGTCCCTCTCTGTTTACTGCTTCTTCAACTATAATAATATGCAGAAATTTAAATGTAATGTGAACAGACATCTTGCTACCCAACTCCCCACAGTTCACTGTCAGACACGATTCCAAACAGCAATAGGCACAGTCTTATTTGGAGTGTGTGTGTGTGTGTGTGTGTGTGTATATACATATATATATATACACACACACTGTTCACCACTAATCATAAATATATATATATACATACGTGTGTATATACATATATATATATACACACACACACACACTGTTCACCACTAACCATAAATAAAAACACGAATTAATGCAAAATTGACAAGATGCTTTCATTTTTTTTATTCAATCCCTGTGTGTGTATATACACACACACACACACACACACACACACACACACACACAGGGATTGAATAAAAAAAAATGAAAGCATCTTGTCAATTTTGCATTAATTCGTGTTTTTATTTATGGTTAGTGATGAACAGTGCATATTAGTAAGAAAAATCAAAATGACAGGAGGATAAATTGTTGGTTTCTGTATGACAGGTGCGCCTTTAACGGAAGCGGTTGAAATGATGGACAGAGAGAAACTGTCTCGAGGCTGATGACACCATATGACAAAGAAGGGAAAACATCCTCTTCTAAACCAAATTCTGGAAGAAGGCCGAAGCTGTCGAAAAGAGATCGTCAAACCCTTTTTAAGGACTATGAAGAAATAGCACAAAAATGACAGCACCCAAAATTAAAGACAAGCTTAATAATCATTTGATACAGTTTCAAGGAAAAAAAACTGTTTGGTGAGAGTTTCATAAGGCTGGATTTTATGAGAGGGTTGCCATCAGAAAACCATTGCTTTATCTTCCAGCATTTTGTCCAACCCTTATATATATATATATATATATATATATATATATATATATATATATATCGATTCATATAAAAAAAACATTTTTTCGAAATTAGATCTTAAATTTAAATAATTCAAAGTTGAAAATTAGGTATTACATTACCCGATATATATATATATATATATATATATATATATATATATATATAATATAGATAGATAAAAAAAAAAATAAATAAATAAATAAATAAAAAGGGGGGGGTTAAACAAAACGAGATTTGAACGTGGATTCGCGAGGTATATATACTTCACACTTCCGGTTATAAGATAGACGAATATTGGCTGAAGAGAGCTTGATAAGGATACCTTAAACGGGCCTTATTATCGGGCTTGAAACCGACGGTACCAATGACCTGTCTCAACTAACAACTTTCTGTACACAAAATATATATATATATATATATATATATATATATATATATAGTTATAAATTACTAACTAGCTCTACCTACGTATTGAGCACTTTTGAAGTAAATACTTAAAGTTTACGCATAAATCTATACTTTCGTATATTATGTGAGTAAATGAAGTAGTTATTATATATATATATATATATATATATATATATATATATATATAATTTGTAGAGGGAATTAGACTCGAAGCCTAGAAGAGCAAAGTTTAATTGAATGCATTAATACTTTAAAGGAACATTGCTCATAGTACTGTAGATATATAACAAGCTCAATAGGTATATATATATATACTAGAGCTATGTTAATATTGAGGATAAAGATTAATAACTGTAAATTGTGAATCGGGTTCAAAAGGATAAACAAATTTCGATTTTGTTTTGTTATTCCTTTTGAAACGGATTCATAATTTACAATTATTAATCTTTATCCTCAATATATATATATATATATATATATATATAAGTAGGTTGTAGTTTGCTTGAAGCATTGTTGAAGAAAATTATAAGGTAAAATTAAAAGCCAAGAACAATGCGAGATTTTTTTTTATATAGAGTAAAATTAAATGCAAACAAAAGAAATAAATTTCTTTTTTTTGTTGTTTGTTTTTTCTTTTTCACACAAATTTTAACTCTAAACAACAGTAATTTTTTTTTCTGTTGTATTCTGTTGTATTCTGTTGTATTCAATGGTGATATATATATATCACCATTGAACACAACAGAAAAAAAAATTACTGTTGTTTAGAGTTAAAATTTGTGTGAAAAAGAAAAAACAAACAACAAAAAAAAGAAATTTATTTCTTTTGTTTGCATTTAATTTTACTCTATATAAAAAAAAAATCTCGCATTGTTCTTGGCTTTTAATTTTACCTTATATATATATATATATATATATGTGCACACAAGATGAAGAATGTGAAAACGTTGGTCGATTCGTGGATTCACAATATTTATAAAATTTTCTTTATATAAAAGATGTACACGTGTATTGAGTACTTTTGAAGAAATAGTTTATAGTCCATGTTAACAATATACCTGAACGTAACACACACACAAACTATATGCAATTCAAATGGACGTATCTTAAGAATGTTAGCTCTCGTTTCGTTAACATGAGGCCAACGAAGGAGTCCATGTTATTGATGACGTCTTACTAAAATCTCGCTGATTAGTTTGTATAACAAACAAAACTCGGCTTAAATTGATAGATTAACCAGGAGTTGTGCATTAATATAAATATAGATGCAAGATGGAGAGGTGGAGAAATGGAAACAAACGATGGAGTGAAGAGGTTTGAAATAAGTACAAAGCAAAATCGATGAGAAATTTTTGTTTTCACTGATAGAAAAAAAAAGAGAAACAAAATGGCTGTTGGATAATGACAGGAAGATGAAGAAAAATAGCTGCACAAAAAAAAAAAAAAAAAAAGCTGCACAAAAAAAAATTTAATTAAATAATAGATCGTTAATAAGCATATGATAAGGTGTCAAAAAATTCAGGAAAGGAAGATAGGGTTTCAATCTTCAGCCGGGTCAGTATCTTATGATAAAAAAAAAAAAAAATTGATGCCAACGGCTAATCATCCTATTCTGTTTAACAACCGTTTTATGTGTTGGCATGTGTTGGACGGCTTTTTGAACTTGACTTTCAATCTAATCTACCTCAATGGAAACATCTATAAACTATGCATCCCTTCTAAAACGAAATATATATCGATTATTAAATCAATCAAGCACTAGTCCACAACCTTACAAAAGCAAATCTTCTCTCTGACAAATGGTATGGATTAAAGCAATGTCATTCTACTGCAGATATTTTAAGTCATGCATTGGATAAGACGGGTGAAACCAGGGATGTAACCCCCGATATATCCAAGGCTTTTGACAAAGTCTGGCACGAAAGGCTGCTTATGAAAATTAAATTGTACGGTATAACTGGGCATATACTAAATATGATTAGATCATTCTTAGACAATAGGACCATCCAGATTGTCATTGAAAGACGTACATCCAAGCAGCATAACGTTAATGCGGGAATGCCTTAGGGGTCTATCCTTGGTCCACTATAATCCCTGATGTTCATAAACGACCTCCCTGATAATATTGTGTCCGAGATGGGTATATTTGCTAATAATACAATGCTCTATAACATGCACAAGGGAAGAACGGATGTGCACAAATCTAAGTCAAGGACAGAATTATTAGAAAATAAACTCATACCGTAGCAGAATGGGACCTGTAAATGGATGATAACATTTAATGCGAGTAAGACAAAGCTGCTCTCCTTTAACAATTACAAGACACCTCTCTAACCACTGATATCCATGACAAACAACACCCTACCTAAGAATTCTTCCTTCAAACTCCTTGGCTTAACATTCATGGACAATATTAACTGGAACAAATGCATTGAGGAGATTGCGAAGGCTGCTCCAAAGAAGGTGGGTTCCCTCTATCAAGCTAGAAGACTGCTCACACCTGAGAGTATTCTATACTCTACAAAGCCACCATTTGCCCATGCATGGAGTATTGTTGTCACATCTGGACTGGTGCATCTACCACTAGTCTCTTTCTCTTGGATAGGGTCCAAAAAATAGTTTTCAATCTAACATATCCCACTTTGTCAACAAAGTTCCAACCCCTGTCCCATCGCCACAATGTTGCATCTGTGTGCCTTTTTTACGAGTATTTTAAAGGAACGTGCTCTGATGAACTCGTTGCAATTGTGCCTCCTCGACGTATATATCCCCGACAAACCCGCTTAGCAACAAAATCTCACCCCTTCATTGTTGAGGTCCCTAAATGCCAGAAAGCTTTCTACACTAATATTTTCTTCCCTCGAACAGCTAGACTTTGGAATTCCCTTCCTGCTACCTGCTTCCCTAACTGTGCTGATATGCAGAAGTTTAAATGTAATGTAAACCAACATCTTGTTAATCTTTCCAAGGCATGGTCCCAAATAGTAGCCTCTTATATCCAAGTGGTGATATGCCTTGTTAGAAGTAAAAGTAAATATATATATATATATATATATATATATATATATATATATGTTTCTTCACAGAGGAAACGTTGGGAACCAATTTCTGCCATATCATTATTTTTATGGTAAGTGTTCATATGAGCTTCTTCCCGTTAAACTTTCACAAAAAAACACTCATCTAACTACAACCACTAACAGTCATTCCCAGCCCGACTAGCCGTGCCTAAAAATGCAAATTCCATGAATAAAGCTTTTTTCCTAGAACTGCCCACCTGTGGAACTCAGTACCTGCTTCCGACCTAACTATAACATGGTCGTCTTCAGGTCTAATGTAAAAACGTTCTTCTTGAGCCTGCCCCTAAATGGTTAAATTCTACGCAATATTCACCACTAACAATTATTATGCTGACCACCTTATACTCATTAACGCTTATCCTCAAGTAATCCTCAAGCCTTGATAAGTAGTAACTCCTTGTATATATTACTAGCCTGAGTGCCTGGCGTTTCCCAGGTGTTTAGAGGTGTGTGTTGAACAAAAAAAGTTGTAGTAGGCAGGCAGGCTCGAACCCGTGACGCGGAGGCGGAAAAGAAAGTGGAGGTGTGTGTAAGGGTGTTGGCTGAGAAAAAAAAAAAAAAAAGTAGGCAGGCAGGCTTGAACCCGTACTGCAAACAGAGGGGAAAAAGTGGAAAGAAAGTGATAAAAAAAAAAAAAGTGAAAAAGAAAGTGGAAAAAAAAGGGGGGGGGGGAAGAAAAAAAACAAATAAAGAAAGTGACACGTTAGCTGTTGCGCCCATCGCCAAACCGGAAGTGACATAGGTTTAAATTAAGGCTAGACAATCGAAAAGAGGCGATGACTTTCGAAAATATTGGCGAAAAAAACGACCCCTCCCTGTAATAAAGTGCCCAGTTGAGGGTGAAGAAATTAATGTTTTTGGCCAATTTTTCACTATTTGTTGTCCGAAGGGTTGAGCTTCAAAATGATACCGATCTCATAAAAATCCATTGCCTGTGTGGAAAGTTTTGTCAAGACATACAAACATACATATTTTGCCTTTTATACATATAGATAGATTACATTTTCACCCCAAACAAGGCACAGTGCCACTTGGATGTAAAAAGGCTATCAAGGATAAAATTCGAAGGGATACTATGTAGGGAGTTGAGCAGCAAGATGTCTGTTCACATTACACTTGAACTTCTGCATGTCAGTACAGTTGGGGAAGCAGGAACCCAGAAGAGAATTCCAAAGTCTAGCAATTCTGTGGAAGAAACTATTAGAGTAAAAGGCTTTCTTACATCTAGGGATCTCTACTGTGTAGGGGTGGGACTTTGCTGCTTGTCGTGTTTAACGGAGGGGCGTATTTACGTCGAGCATTGTGTTCAGTTTAGTTGTCTTGTAGAGAAAAATTGTTTTCGTTTTGGGTTTTGCAGAACATGTTTTCAAAGAAAAAGAAAATGAAAAAAAAACATCCAATGCTTGATGCATTTTAGGTAAAGAAGCTGATATCTTTAGACAGCCTGGTAGCACTAGTGATGAATGGTTGTAAAAGAACCAGCCTGCCTCGTATGAAACACCTGGAGATTGTCTCCCCAATTATTATTATAAGTGTAATGAGTTTAATCCTACTTTATGAGAAAGATTAAACTGCTGACAATCAGTCATTCCCGCCAAGTGGTTAACAGGTGTGAAAACTCGATATTAATCCAGTATTGGCAGCCGTTCATTGCGCAAAAACTAAATTTCTAAATATAATACATTCATAATACACGATTCTGACTTTTTCAAAAACTAAATTTCTAAATATAATACATTCATAATACACGTTTCTGACTTTTTCAAAAACTAAATTTCTAAATATAATACATTCATAATACACGTTTCTGACTTTTTCAAAAACTAAATTTCTAAATATAATACATTCATAATACACGTTTCTGACTTTTTCAAAAACTAAATTTCTAAATATAATACATTCATAATACACGATTCTGACTTTTTCAAAAACTAAATTTCTAAATATAATACATTCATAATACACGTTTCTGACTTTTTCAAAAACTAAATTTCTAAATATAATACATTCATAATACACGATTCTGACTTTTTCAAAAACTAAATTTCTAAATATAATACATTCATAATACACGTTTCTGACTTTTTCAAAAACTAAATTTCTAAATATAATACATTCATAATACACGTTTCTGACTTTTTCAAAAACTAAATTTCTAAATATAATACATTCATAATACACGTTTCTGACTTTTTCAAAAACTAAATTTCTAAATATAATACATTCATAATACACGATTCTGACTTTTTCAAAAACTAAATTTCTAAATATAATACATTCATAATACACGTTTCTGACTTTTTCAAAAACTAAATTTCTAAATATAATACATTCATAATACACGATTCTGACTTTTTCAAAAACTAAATTTCTAAATATAATACATTCATAATACACGTTTCTGACTTTTTCAAAAACTAAATTTCTAAATATAATACATTCATAATACACGTTTCTGACTTTTTCAAAAACTAAATTTCTAAATATAATACATTCATAATACACGATTCTGAATTTTTCAAAAACTAAATTTCTAAATATAATACATTCATAATACACGTTTCTGACTTTTTCAAAAACTAAATTTCTAAATATAATACATTCATAATACACGTTTCTGACTTTTTCAAAAACTAAATTTCTAAATATAATACATTCATAATACACGTTTCTGACTTTTTCAAAAACTAAATTTCTAAATATAATACATTCATAATACACGATTCTGAATTTTTCAAAAACTAAATTTCTAAATATAATACATTCATAATACACGTTTCTGACTTTTTCAAAAACTAAATTTCTAAATATAATACATTCATAATACACGTTTCTGACTTTTTCAAAAACTAAATTTCTAAATATAATACATTCATAATACACGTTTCTGAATTTTTCAAAAACTAAATTTCTAAATATAATACATTCATAATACACGATTCTGAATTTTTCAAAAACTAAATTTCTAAATATAATACATTCATAATACACGATTCTGAATTTTTCAAAAACTAAATTTCTAAATATAATACATTCATAATACACGATTCTGAATTTTTCAAAAACTAAATTTCTAAATATAATACATTCATAATACACGATTCTGAATTTTTCAAAAACTAAATTTCTAAATATAATACATTCATAATACACGTTTCTGACTTTTTCAAAAACTAAATTTCTAAATATAATACATTCATAATACACGTTTCTGACTTTTTCAAAAACTAAATTTCTAAATATAATACATTCATAATACACGATTCTGAATTTTTCAAAAACTAAATTTCTAAATATAATACATTCATAATACATGTTTCTGACTTTTTCAAAAACTAAATTTCTAAATATAATACATTCATAATACACGATTCTGACTTTTTCAAAAACTAAATTTCTAAATATAATACATTCATAATACACGATTCTGAATTTTTCAAAAACTAAATTTCTAAATATAATACATTCATAATACACGTTTCTGAATTTTTCAAAAACTAAATTTCTAAATATAATACATTCATAATACACGTTTCTGACTTTTTCAAAAACTAAATTTCTAAATATAATACATTCATAATACACGATTCTGACTTTTTCAAAAACTAAATTTCTAAATATAATACATTCATAATACACGTTTCTGACTTTTTCAAAAACTAAATTTCTAAATATAATACATTCATAATACACGTTTCTGACTTTTTCAAAAACTAAATTTCTAAATATAATACATTCATAATACACGTTTCTGAATTTTTCAAAAACTAAATTTCTAAATATAATACATTCATAATACACGTTTCTGACTTTTTCAAAAACTAAATTTCTAAATATAATACATTCATAATACACGTTTCTGACTTTTTCAAAAACTAAATTTCTAAATATAATACATTCATAATACACGATTCTGAATTTTTCAGACGAGGATTGATAATTCATATTTTCTTTATTCAGATTAGTATTCTCATCTTTAGTGTTATTTTCACGTTTCAGCTATTGTAACCTACGACCTTCTTCAGGTGTATCTTTTCAAACTCAGGAATCGTTTCTCTAAACAAAAACATTAATTTCGAACGCCCCCACCCCCGACCTATCAAAGAACCTACTGTTGATGTTACAGGCTGAGCCTTTTTGCCTGTGCAGTGATAAAACATTCTCAAATGCACTTGTGATGTTAGGTTGTATAAAAGTGTTAACTTTGGTCTTTTGTCCAAACAAATTCTCGCTATTATTATTTTATTATTATAAATTCAACTATTAAAAGAAAAAAAAAAAATCACATTAATTTTAATGCCGCTTTAAAGTTTTGGCAAATAGCAAACAGAATTCTGAACAGAAGTGTGCGCTCCATTCCAACTATCATCAATGGACCTGAGGTAATCTCGTCAGCATCAGACAAAGCCAAACTCTTTGTCAAGAACTTTGCAGCTAATTCTACCTTTTGCGATCAAGGCCGCCAACCCCCAATATTTCCTCCTGTATCTGAAAACACACTATGTGATATACGTATATCTGTACGTGATGTTGTCAAGCTAATCAAAAAACCTTGATTCCAGTAAAGCAATTGGCCCGGACGGTATTCCAATTATAGTATTCAAAAAACTTCAACCTGAACTAGCGCCCATACTTACAAAACTATTTAAACGTTGTTTTAAGGAGAATAGTTTCCCATCTCCCTGGAAAATTTCATCTGTATGCCCTGTATTTAAGAATTCAGGTGATCGCTCATCCTCCTCTCAGTACAGGCCAATAAGTCTCCTGTGCGTCATGAGTAAGTTGCTGGAATCTGTTAAATACAGAAGTAATCAACCATCTCAACAAAAATAACCTTCTTAGTGACACTCAATATGGTTTCTGTTCTGCTAGATCTACAGCAGATGTGCTTACAGTTATATCTCATAGGATTAGCAAATCTCTCGACGGAGGCAACCTTTCTAGGGCAATTTCTCTTGACATATCTAAGGCCTTTGATAGGGTATGGCATAAAGGTTTACTTCATAAGATCTCTAGCTATGGTATAGCTGGAAATGTCTTCTCAATTATTAAATCATTTCTTTCTGATAGGTTCATAAGAGTAGTAGTTGAGGGGCAAAAATCAGAAGCCCACAGTATTAATGCCGGTGTCCCTCAGGGGTCCATCCTGGGCCCAACTCTTTTCCTGATCTACATTAATGATCTTCCAAATCACATCCTTACATCATTTGTAGACATTTATGCTGACGACACTACCATTTATGGTAGCACATCTCGGACAGTAAACGACCAAGTTCTCTCTAATTCTCTCTCCTCTGATCTTGAGCATGTAGTACAATGGGGAAAGGAGTGGCTGGTTACTTTTAATGCATCTAAAACCAAGCTTCTCTCTTTACATCATCAACATTCTGATCCACATCTGGCATCAATTGAAATGAATGGCTCTCGTCTTCAGGAGGCCTCAAGTTTTGACAAGCTTCTGGGTTTGACCTTTACTCCTGATCTTAAATGGAACACGTACATCAAATCTGTTGCCAAGGCCACTGGAAAAATGGTGGGATCTTTCTATCGATCCAGTAGATATCTCACTGCTGATGCAATTCTCTATCTATATAAGAGCCAGGTATGTCCAAGGATGGAATACTGTTGCCACATCTGGGCAGGAGCTGCTAGAAAGGACTTGGCCTGCCTTGATAGAGTTCAAAATAGACTTCGTATCCTCGTAGGAGATGTCCTTTTCTCTTCCTTGCAACCTTTATCTCACAGAAGACATGTTGCGAGTTTGTCTCTGATGTATCGTTATTTTCATGGAAAGTGTTCGACTGAGCTTCAATCTATGGTCCCCCCTCGCAAAACTTTCACAAGAAACACTCGTCTAGCTGTAAACACTATCAATAATTCCCCCCACTCTTTATCTGTGCCTAAACCTAAACGTAGATTCCATGAACAAAGCTTTTTTATTAGAACTGCACGCCTGTGGAATTGTCTTCCGTTTTCCTGCTTTCCGGCTGTCTACAATATGGTTGTCTTCAAGTCTAACGTAAATAAGTTCTTGATGAGCCATTCCATATAAGTTATCAAATTTAACAAATTTTCATTACTAATGATTATTATATTGTCCAATTTCTACTGTACACTCTTTAACCCTTATCCTTGAGTGGCCTCTTGGCCTTGATAATGAGTTGATACCTATGAAAAAAAAAAAAAAAAAGAAAAAGTCCAATGTGAACAAGTTCTAATTGAATCGTCCCCCTAGGTAATCCAAGTTTCAAAATTCCCACTGTTTACTATGCTAAAATCACAATGACTAATGTATACCTATTAACCCTTATCCTCGAGTGGCCTCTGGGCCTTTATAAGTGGTGACACCCTTGTAAAAAAAAAGATAAAAAAAAGACAATCATTGAAATTTGGAAGAATATTCAAATAATTACTAATTAAAACTTAGCAAATGTTCAAATTTTACAGAGAAAAATATTTTCAGTCACATTTTCACAGATTAAACCCAGAAAATGGAAGAATTTAACTTTTTTTTTACACAATCTTAATTCGTTTTTTATTTTCAATAACATTGGGGGGGGGGGGGGGGATAAATAAAAATTTAAAGAAAAAAACTCATTTTTATTCAAATTGAATGAGGATTACTCTACTTTCCCATACTTTTGGGACCGAATTTGGGGAAATCACATTTTTTAATCAAATCGATTGATTGCCTGCTCTAGTTAGGGACCCCACCTCCGGCAGTGCATTGGAAGGAAACTTCACATGCCTTCCCGTAGTGACTTCAGTCAACAATACATTGTAGTCTACATTGCACTGTAGAGAATCTACTGTTGATTTTATAAAATTATCTGTAAATAATGGCTTGCATTAAAGTTTAAAATGCAAAAGTCAAGTATCATGGTTTAATTGTGCTATAAACAGAAACATTTATTTTATTTATTTTTTTTTTTATTACATTTTCACCCCAAACAAGGCACATTGCCACTCAGGTGTAGGGGGCTAATATCAGGGTCAGCAACTACGGGGGCACTATGTAGGGATTTGGCCAGCAAGATGTCAGTTCATGTTGCACTTGAACTTCTGCATGTCAGTACAGTTAGGGAAGCATGATCCTGGAATGGAATTCCAGAGTCTAGCGGTTCTGGGGAAGAAACTACTGGAGTAGAAAGATCTTTTGCATCTAGGGATCTCTACTGTGTGGGGGTGGGATCTAGCTGCCTGTCGGGTTTGTCGAGGGTGTCTGCGTCGTGGGGGCACAAGTGTCTGCAGTTCGTCAGAGCACTCACCATTAAAATACTTGTAGAACAAGCAGAGGGATGCAACGTTTCGTCGATGGGACAGAGGTTGAAGCTTAGATGCCAGTTCAGGGCACATCAGATTGGCGACTCTTTTTTGAACCTTGTCTAGGAGCAGGAGACTAGTAGTAGACGCACCAGCCCAGACGTAACAACAATACTCCATACATGGGCGAATGGTGGCCTTATAGAGATACAGGATACTTTCAGGTGTCAGTAGTTTTCTAGCACGGTAGAGAGAGCCTACCTTTTTTGCAGCGGCCCTGGCAATGTTTTCAATATAATTGTTCCAGCTGATGTTTCCTGTGAATGTTAGGCCAAGCAGTTTGAAAGATGTACTCTCAGACAGGGAGTCACTGGCCATTGCTATTGGTGGCAGAGAAGGTTTCTTGTAGTTATTGAAGGAAACCAGTTTGGTTTTGGCAGCATTGAACGAACACATCCCTGTCATATCAAAGAACCAACTGTTTATTTCATGAAAATATTTCTATATAACCACTTGAATTAAAATCAAACATATTATGGTTCAATTGTGCTCTAAAAAGAAACATTCATATAAAAAAAAACTATCACATAAAAGAATCTACAATTGATTTTATAGGCTGGGCCTTTCTGCTTGTGCGGTGATAAAACTTCTCAAATGCACTTGTGATGTTAGGTTGTATATAAAAGTGTTAACTTTGGTCAAAATCTGACTTCCTTCTTTAATCGGACTTTTCAATTTTCAATACTTATCAGATGCATTCCAATACAAAACCTACATAAGATTGAGATATATCAAGTACCTTCGTGTGAAACTTTAAAAAGAAAAAAAAAATCAACCCAACCGTTTCCAAGTCGATAGGGAACAAACTTACGCAAAATTCCTTTTAAAATAACGGTAGATTACATTAATTTGCAACAGACTGTCTTCTTTCCTTTGAACTGGGGGTGGGGCTGCTAACTGACTAATATTTGTAAACAAATCAAAATGATCTTTTTTTTTTTTTATCAACAAGCAAACGATTGTCCTATTTTCTTTATTTTTATTACATTTATTTAATTATATTAATTCAGTTTTTTTTTTTTTATTATTATTACTTTGATGAATATAACTTTTTCAAAATACGAGGGGCGTTCCAAAAGTAATGCTTTTTTTATTCTTTTTATTGCACCCGAATGGGTAAGAGGGGATTGAAAATTGTATTGTTATGATGAATGAACTTGTGCATTCATGACCTAAAAGTTTCATTTCTCTGTTGCAGATATTGACTGTGTGAGACTAAGAACGCAACCCTTGTCATGGACGTGTGTCAGAAGCACAGGTGCATCAATTGAATTCCCGGCAAAAGTGCATTGAGAGTGATGGTGACTATACAGAAAAATAAATTCTAAAGCACAAAAGGTCGCTTGTTTTAATGGTACCACTCTCGTCTTCGTAGCTTTTTAACTGTTTCAGTTGACAAAAAATCACAAAGCTTTACTTTTCACACTATTGGACTGAAGGAATAAATTATTAGATTTGTATTGAACTATGTAGCACAATATTATTTTTTGAATACTTATTAGTACTTATTAATTTATCTCGTTTCGGTCACTTCTATATTTAAAATAAAATGGACAATATTTCCATAGAAATGTTAATAAACTCATTTGCTGCGTGTTATTGCTGTTTTTGTCCCCCAAAATAATTTTTTTTGCATTATCCAGAAAAATAACAGCAACACGTTTGTTGATTAAATATGTTCTTCATTCCGTAGAATTTCCACGGGTCCTACGAGTTGACTAACATTTTCTTTATTTTTATCAACAAACTTTTTCCAAGTCAATAACCCCCCTCCCCCCGAAATATTGATGGTGTTTGGGCTGTAACTTATTTTTTATTTTTATTATTTTTATTTTAATAGTTTGTCCACTTTTCGGCTTTTTTTTTTTTATACATTCTTTCAAATTTATACACATCTCTTTCCCTAATATCGCAGTAGAGAGTCAATATATAAATATTTACCTAAAGAATAGATTTTAAAATATCAATGTGTCTAAAACACTTTTCAGTTATTGAAGTTTTTTCTTTTAAAATTTCAAGACCCCCCCCCTTCCCACTTCGTCTTTAATCCCCTAAAAACTTGTTAGGTTTTCAAGCACTAGTGTATATAATACCGTCGTAGGGCTCGAAGACACATATGTAGAAAATTCTAATTTTTATTGCATAGGTTTTACACAATATTAAATATTGGTCACTAACTTTCAATCAATTGATGTTTGGATGAGACGTTGGACAGACTTTTGACAAATTATTATAAAACTATTCAATGATTTTTTTTTAAGAATCACAATAAAACGTTTATAATAAAATGGTGGTTTCTATTATTTTGTATTGGTTTCTACTATTTTTGGATTTTGTTATTACGCTTCTAAATTTTTGAGATGAGGATTAGTTATTTCATATAATTTGGATTCTTCGGACTACTGCTTTCATCCACAAGGGCCGGTAGAGCACTGGTTAGAGTACTTAAAAAAAATTCAGTTGTAAAGCGATATTCTGAATATATACTGAAGGTTGAAGGTTCAATCCTCAGTGTGGGAGACCGAAAAATACAATTGCAAATTACTTAGAACCTTCATCCAGTCATCGCTGATACAACGAAAGCATGCTACTCCTGTGAAGTAAATAAAGCGTTCCATTCAAAATTCTGTGCAGATTCCACGAGTTTGACAAGATACACCCGAAGAAGGTCGGAGGTTACATCGACTAAAACATTGTGAAAATTACACTCAAGACTAGAACAGTAGTTCGAAGGATCCAAATACAAATTGGATGTTATTTTCTCAACGTTTCAGCCGATGTAACTTCGGATGTCATTTCGGTGCAGCTTATCAAGAGAAATCTATACGGAATTTGGAACTGAACTTTTATCTAATCTATAGGAGTAGATTATTCTTGTTCTGTAAGCTATAATCGGGTAAAAGTCTCAAGTAATTTTTATTTACTCTTAGCATTGCCTGTAGTGAGAATTGAACCTCCAACCTTCAGAAGACTGTCACTTAGAAATGATTATTACTCAGCACTTAATCCATTGCGCCTCAAGTCTATAATCCAAGATAAGAACGGTATTATAAATGATAAAAATTGTAAATCCTCAGCTCAAAAATTCTAAAACAGTGTTAGTTCATTAAAAACAAAAATAATAATAAAAAAGAATTTTGGAGAAACAATTTTGCCTAAAAGCAAACTAGTTAAAAAAAAAAAAAAAAAAAAAAAGAAGTCATACAACATTAGACAACAAAGTCAGCCTGAAAGGGGGATTCCATTTAATACTGGTAAGATCTTACCTTGCTATTTCTAACACTGGTGCCAACACCGTCGCTGATTCTAACTCCTGCTGTCCGTGTGACTCTTTGAGTGGGCATTTTTTGCCTGGTTTTAGATACTGTAGACGTTTCCGCATTGAAATTCCCATTTCCTTATTTCAAGATTCGTATATTGAAAAAAAAAAAAAAAAAAAAAATCCCCATCCAACCTCCCTCCCTTTTTAAAAAGTTCTTAATTTTAACATGTTTACTTAAATTAGAAATCCCCAAAAGAAAATTAAAACAAACATTTTCTTTACTTTTTTTTTTTTTTTTTTTTAAATCAATGTTTTGGTAAACAGTCTGTCACCCAAATTGTACAACAGGTACTTCTCGCTCGCACATGTTGTGGCCGGTTCTGATAAATCTGTGGAATTAGGGAGATTGGATTGAAGCCATGTCAGCCTCTTAAAGTACTTATCTCAGTGACCAGAGGCAGAAATGGTATGAACTCTCAGAGGAAGAAAGGAACAAGAAACTTATTCATAAACACCTTACACATGTTAGGAAGAAAGGAAGGAAAGAACCCCCCCCCCCTCTCCTTCTCTCTACATGTATATATTTTTATACTCTTCAAAACCATTTCTTCTTATCCCCTCCCTCATTATGAAGCTGTTGTTACTAGGACTACTAATACTACTCTGTAAAAACTAGTACCACCACTACTACTACTGCCACCGATTCCTCTCCCTTCAGGAAAAGAATTGAAGGCTAATATGTAAAGAGAGTGGGCATAGAGAGAGAGAGAGAGAGAGAGAGAGAGAGAGAGAGAGAGAGAGAGTGGTGTGCGTAGTCCATCACAGCAGCTGATATGTTGGGCTCCTTCCTTGTCAGATTACAGTCTTGTGAGTTAAGGAGAGGATAGAAAGAAAAAAGGCAGCATCAGTCATTTATAAGAGAGGGAAGCATCACTAGACCAAGTAGAAACTGATGGGGATGCAGAGACAGGCACAAAACTAGAGTTAATGTCCCTAACCCACCTGCTCATCTCCATCCTGACTTCTCAGTTTACCAATGCAAAA
Source organism: Euprymna scolopes (assembly GCF_053919585.1). Taxonomy (NCBI): domain Eukaryota; kingdom Metazoa; phylum Mollusca; class Cephalopoda; order Sepiida; family Sepiolidae; genus Euprymna; species Euprymna scolopes. The sequence continues at coordinate 125,681,998 of NC_136499.1, read as the reverse complement.
AAAAAAAAAAAAAAAAAAAAAAAAAAAAAAAAAACGTACAACAATCAACCATGGCCTACAATACAAAACCAATTTTAATCATGTTGTCAATTTCAAAACAATTTTTTTTTTATTATTTACTTTTATAAAAAATTATTTGTGTCCATATCTACAGGAAAGTTGAAATTCTGTCTGTGTGTCTGGCATAAAGTAAGAAACTACAGGAGATACACTTACAAACAGTAACCTAGACCTGGTTGGTATTAAAATAAAAAAAAAATAAAAAAAATGAAATATCCATTCCCTTGAGGTCACCAGGGACCAAATTAATGCAAGGGGTTGATGACCTTTATTATTATTATTATTATTATTATTACTGGTAGTTGGGTTTTTTTTTTTTTTTTTTTATTATATTGAATCAGTTGCCAGCCAGAGAGAGAAATGGAGAGAGAGAGATGGAGAGGGGGGGGGGGAGACGAGCAGAGTAATCACAAGAGGCCGAAGTAAAAAGAGAGAGAAAGGTGCTCCTATATTATACAAATGAAAAAATATTGAATTTCAAGAGAAACAAATGGTATGTACATAATTGTCAGGTCTTAAATAGTAACATATCCAAAAATTATGGAAAACGATAAGGTAAAAAAAATAATCAGTAATGAAAAAAGAAATTTGTCAAAGGAAGCAAAATCACAACAGTACGCTTACAAAAAAAAGATAAGTTGACAGGCGAAATAATTAAGTTCTGTTGCCGTCACGTGACAAACATAGAAAAAGTTTATTCCCCCATATAAACTTTATTGAAAATAGCTTTTGTTAATAATTATTCTACCTTATCGTTTTCCTTAATTTTTGGATATGCTACTATTTTAGACCTGGCAATTATGTATATAACATTTGTTTCACTTGAAATTCATTTTTTTTTTTTTGTTCGTTTGTATAGAATGCTGAGAGAAGTTTTAAAAGAAATGTTATCCAGCCACACTTGTTTTTTATATAAATATTTTGTTCTCCATACCTCTGGGTAATGCCAGGTTTTCCTAATGATCTCTATGAATCGCTTTGCTCATCGGTCTGTAATGCTGCATTTTGAAAGATTATTTTCATTTTTGTTTGAATGACTGTGCTTTAAGAATGGATCCTTGCTGGATTCTTTTTCCAATAAAATGAAGCCAACGTAGTGAAATGAATACCAATATGGACAATGAAATCTGCTAAGTTGAGTACAAATCCTGTTAGATGTATATGGTTTTGTTTTGTTTGTTTTTATAGAAATGGCGAATTTTGAATAGGCAATTCTATTTTCTTCAATTACAGATTTGACAATTCATCATATGGCTTCAGTAGTACGGAGTCACACAGCATGTGATATGATCAATTTACAGGGAGAAACATTTGATGAACAAACAATTTCATGAAACGAACCGGTCAACTGACTACCTCGTTCGTGCGATTTAACCCCATTATATTATTTTTGTTGGGAATATGCAAAGTTCCGGGTCTACTGATGAACCAAACACAATAGACTACGTGGAAGACAACATTTGGTGTGTCATTGCTGAAATTGGATTTCTAGATTACATCATATACACGCAAGCCGCAGGTGACATTTGCTTGAAATTGTGTTTAAATAATAAATAGCATAAATTAAGTTTTGAAATAAACGGCACATTTGTACAAAAAAAATCTGTATGTGATGTTCGTGCAATACTGTAATTAAATGAAATGGGCAATTATTTTATGGAGCATGGAACATATGTATTTGTATTAATTGTTATATTTATAGGGAAGAGTTCTTAATAATTGTAATAAGTTCGAGGAGCAGGGCAGCAACAGTGCATGATGACAAGTACTTTCTTATCTTGCGTTCTTCAAACAATCGTCTGAAAAAGCAAGACTACTTATCACTGTTAACCCCATGTAGCCAAACATACATACTTATGTAATTATTTAAATATTTTTCAATATCCACACGTTTCATCGTAACCAACATTCATCAGTGTGCTTAGAGATAACAATTACAGGATTCAAACTTCAGACTAAAGTCACCTTTGATTTCTAGCAAGTGGCTACTGAAACAGCTATAGGACGATGAAATAAAAATATTCCTATCCCCTATTTAATGAATATAATTAATATATATGTGTGTGTTTGTATGTCTGCCTAAAACTTTTCACAGATGCGTCAGAACCTGAACAGACTGATATTGTTTTCAAGCTCGATCCTTCAGACGACAAATATAAAAGAATTGGCCAAAAACATTCATTCCTTCACCCTCAACTGGGCAGTTTTGTATAAGGAGGGGGTCGCTTTTTTCGCAAATCATCATCATCGTTGGATTGACTACACTTAATTTCAACATTTTCGACTTCTAGTTGCACAATGGAGACATCGGCTAAGACAGCTAAGACATTTTTTGTCTTTTTTCTCTCCTCCTTCGCATGATGGGTTCGAGGCTGCCTGCCTACTACCACTTTCTTTTTTTTTTTAACACCTCTCTCCACCCATACTTTTTTTTGGGGGGGAGGGGGGTCCCACTGTTGTTTTTATCCCCCCCCCACACACGCCGGAGCAACGCAGAGTAACCCCCCCCCCCCGCTAATCTAGAATATAAAGGGCAAATGTCTGTTCTGTTTACATGTCCAGCTAAACTGGAAAAAAAAAAAAAAAAAAAAACACGCACAAGATAATGTTTAAAGATCAATATCACATTTTCACCCACAATGCTCATTTCTATACAATTTTAAAGTTCTTGTAAAAATCAAAAATGTGATGAAGATATTTCTGGCTCAGAAAACAAGTAACCTTAACCATAACCTTTGAGCTATGATGAAAAAAACTCAACCCTTTCTAAACAATAGACCGACCACTGTTTTCAAGTTTCTTCAGAATCGAAAACAAGCAGGTCACTTTCTAATTAGGAGTGGGATCTAAATGGGAGAAAATGGAAAAGAAATAGGGATGGAACTTGGAAGAATGGATGGTTCCCTTTTAAGTACATTTTGGGGGTGGAGACCAAGGGAAAAAATAACAGTAAGGAGTAGGCATTTCAGAGGATCGCTATTACCACGGGTTAGGGTTCAGTCAATTGGATAAGAGTCTTACATTTAACGAGCTGGAGCAGTGTGTATGTGTGTGCGCGTGTATGTATATATATGTGCATGGGTGCGCATGGATGTGTGTGGGTGGACATGGGTGCGCACCAGTGTATATGTGTGTGTGTGTGTGTGTGAAGGGGGGATGAGATGCTTAAGCAGGAAAATCATGCTCAGATTTGATTAATTTTCATACACATAAGCTTGCAACTTTTATCGAATTCCAAGGAATGTCATCTTTTCCTAATGCATCTAATTTAGACCATAAGCTAGTGCTTAAAAAAAAAAAAAAATACACTTTGATCTTAGCCAAAAGATAACTCTGGTGATCTGTGATGAAAGCTGAACCTATTGTCATAAATCAAAGATGAGATTGTTGCTGTCAAATAAAAACAACAAAAAAGGCCAAATAGATCAGGTTCAGTGGGAAGCACATGAAGATTCCCTTATTTATGTATGGCATAATCACATTGACACATCGGTTCTCATAAAATCACCGGAAGTTAAGCAACATTGAGCCTGGTCAGTACCAATTTGGGAATACCAGGCATAGTATGTAGGAGGATGTCGACAGTTCTCTGCAAGAATTACAAAAACTTAAAATCGTCATCTTCCCTCTCAGGGTTAAACTCGCCTTAAGGTTGGTGCCACAAATCAATCATTCCCTTGTTTGAGCAAAGGCATGATCAATATTCACTAGGTCACCCACAATCAAGTGAAAAAAAAAATGGCGAGGGTGGGGTGGGGGGGGGAGTATGATGTGGAGGTTCTGAGGGAATCCAGAAAGGAACTTTCTCAGACAGGTACTTTTAGTTCTAGTCAGTGGCACATACTGCAGATCAATGACTCTGCAACAAGTCTTCTAAGTTGAAGAAGATCAAGCATTCTAGATAGCTTAATTTTAAAAGACTATGAAAAAGTCTTTTGACATTGGCTTGAGTGCTGCAACAGGATATTGAAGTTCAATGGTCAACCTTTTTCTTTTTTAATTAATGCGCCACCACTTATCAAAGCTAAAAACAGCACTTCAAATAAAGATTAATGAGATGGATAGATAGACAGTTGAATGATGATGAATACTACTATAAGAGGATTGAAAATATATATTCATTTCATACTAGCAGCGGCACCCGGTTTTCCTGTGTTGTAAGCTATGCTTAAATATGTCAAGGGTGTGAGTTCTATTATAGAAACATTGATTTAATTTGAATAAAATAAAATAGGCCTCAAGTGCGCTTGAAAGACAAATCACATTATTAGAAAAATAAACAAATACTTTGCTTGCTTGAAATTTATAATTTAAATATACTTGAGCCAAACTCCATCCTCAGTATGTTTTCTTTCTTTTTTTCCCCCCCCCTTCTTTCTTGCCAGGTTGTAAAGTTGAAGAAAAGTCTGTTGGTAAAGAGCCGCACGTTGTATCTCAGCGGTTGTATTTTGAAATGTTGGAACTATGCATTGGCAATGCGAGATTAACGTCAGAGGCAAGAAAGAAAAAAAAAAAAAAAAAGAAACAAACAGCATACTGATGATGGAGTTCAGGTCCGAAATATATTTAAATTATAAATTTCAAGCAAGTAAAATATTTCCTAATATTACATTGTGGTTTGGCTTTCAAGCGCACTTGATATTTTATGCGTAAATATATTTTAATTCATCCAAATTTCATTTTTATTATTACAGAGCCAACTCTATTACGTAGTATCTAATAAATAGTACTGAATTCAAAAGTTACAAAAAGTGACATGGGTGCCATCAGCTAGAATCGAAGCCAAAACATTTAACACTTCAGCTGCATTCCCTACTGCTTGAGCTATTGACAGAAAGATTTAAAATTAAACCATTTCAAGCTATGAATGAATTTGCACATGCTCAAAAGTAATAGAAATATGTCGGCAAGTTGAAATGGACATTTTGTATTTAAACTTGCCAACATATTTCTATATGTTATTCGTCCAACCAAACAAAGATTTTACTCGTTATAAACCATCTTTGGTGTATGGTTAGTATTTCCTGTTAATTTCAGTTCTATGTGACCAATAGTTCAAGAGTTTATCGGTTAAATATTTTCAAAGACACACGTTTTATTTATATAGATATAGATTGAAAACAACTATGTAACACTTGCTCAAAACAATAGCCAACCCAGAAAAGATGTTTTTTTTTCTTTCTTTGTCATAAACATCACTTCAAGAATGCGAAGACTAAAAACGAGAAGCAAGAGCTACAAAGCAAAGTAAAATGAAGATCCATTTTCTACTCATCGTTTTTATGACACAGATGTGGTCAGCTAAGTGTTGGCTGACCATATCTGTGTCATAAAGTGTTGGCTGACCACATCTGTGTCATAAAGTGTTGGCTGGCCACATCTGTGTCATAAAGTGTTGGCTGGCCACATCTGTGTCATAAAGTGTTGGCTGGCCACATCTGTGTCATAAAGTGTTGGCTGACCACATCTGTGTCATAAAGTGTTGGCTGACCACATCTGTGTCATAAAGTGTTGGCTGTGTCATAAAGTGTTGGCTGACCACATCTGTGTCATAAAGTGTTGGCTGACCACATCTTGTCATAAAGTGCTGGCTGACCACATCTGTGTCATAAAGTGTTGGCTGGCCACATCTGTGTCATAAAGTGTTGGCTGGCCATATCTGTGTCATAAAGTGTTGGCTGGCCACATCTGTGTCATAAAGTGTTGGCTGACCACATCTTGTCATAAAGTGCTGGCTGACCACATCTTGTCATAAAGTGCTGGCTGACCACATCTTGTCATAAAGTGCTGGCTGACCACATCTGTGTCATAAAGTGCTGGCTGACCACATCTGTGTCATAAAGTGTTGGCTGGCCACATCTGTGTCATAAAGTGTTGGCTGGCCACATCTGTGTCATAAAGTGTTGGCTGGCCACATCTGTGTCATAAAGTGTTGGCTGACCACATCTGTGTCATAAAGTGTTGGCTGACCACATCTGTGTCATAAAGTGTTGGCTGACCACATCTGTGTCATAAAGTGTTGGCTGACCACATCTGTGTCATAAAGTGTTGGCTGACCACATCTGTGTCATAAAGTGTTGGCTGACCACATCTGTGTCATAAAGTGTTGGCTGACCACATCTGTGTCATAAAGTGTTGGCTGACCACATCTGTGTCATAAAGTGTTGGCTGACCACATCTGTGTCATAAAGTGTTGGCTGACCACATCTGTGTCATAAAGTGTTGGCTGACCACATCTGTGTCATAAAGTGTTGGCTGACCACATCTGTGTCATAAAGTGTTGGCTGACCACATCTGTGTCATAAAGTGTTGGCTGACCACATCTGTGTCATAAAGTGTTGGCTGACCACATCTGTGTCATAAAGTGTTGGCTGACCACATCTGTGTCATAAAGTGTTGGCTGACCACATCTGTGTCATAAAGTGTTTGCTGACCACATCTGTGTCAAAGTGTTGGCTGACCACATCTGTGTCATAAAGTGTTGGCTGACCACATCTGTGTCATAAAGTGCTGGCTGACCACATCTGTGTCATAAAGTGCTGGCTGACCACATCTGTGTCATAAAGTGCTGGCTGACCACATCTGTGTCATAAAGTGCTGGCTGACCACATCTGTGTCATAAAGCATTGGCTGACCACTGTGAAATCTAACTCAGAAAGGATTCCAAACCAACAATGTATTCAATCCAATAATGGCAGAGGAACTGGTTTAACACCGTTATTCAAAATGTGATAAACTAATTTGTGATGCAGCTATTAAAAAAAAAGACTCGACCCATTTAAATCGGAAACTACACAAGAAAAATTTAAATTGACAAATAAAAGCATTTCCAAGATAAAAATCTGCATTTTATATATAAAAAAAGATAAAACAACAAAGCCGAAAACACAACAGATGTTTATCTGAAAGCGAAAACAACTTTCATTTTATCAACGTTTTTTTACAAACCAGACCAAAAAAGGAGGACTTATCAAAGCATATGACAAGAACCTACAAACATCTCTCTATATCAATCTATCTACATCCATATCCGTTTATCCATCCCTACAGATCTCCTTTACTTCCTCCTTCTCCTAAAGATTCCAAAGACAAACATTGCTTTTTCAATATAAGTTTGTCACTGCCGTCCCCCCACCCAAAAACAGAAAAGTGAAACTAAATATAACCCCCCCCCCGTCAGCTGGTCACTTGAATAAACACAAACAGCAACAGTTTGAAAGTCAAAGGCAATTCTTCAAAATAAAAAAAGATAAAATATAGAAAGAGGAGGGTCAATCTGCCCCCCCCCTCAACACACACATCCCAATCCTTTCAAATATCAGAGGCAAGCACATGGTTGACCTAAAGAAAAGCCTATTTCTAGTTGAAACCCAAGAAACTAAAGTGGACATTCTGAAGGTATATTAGTGGCTGATGAAGGTTTGGGATGCACCACTGATGGAACCATTGCCTCGTTTTGCAGAAACAAACAAACTGAAAAATGGCTAATAGGAACTGGGCTACAGACACACTCCATCCCCTAAGTAGCCCTAGGACACACAATTATTTCTAAGGGGATGAGGAAGGAAGAATGTGACCCAAAGTCTACTTACAGTCACTCATATACATGAATAAAGTTTCTTAAAAATGTTTTTTTTTTTTTTTTTTTTTTTTTAGAGGATTAATGTATATATATATATATATATATATATATATATATATATATATATATATATATATAATGAGAACACACTTTAAGACTGTAAATCATACTTTACATGAATTTTTTGTTTGGCAGGATACTCAAAAAAAGATTTCCTTAATTTGCGGAATTTCAAAGAAATGCGTTCTTCTCATCAGACGAAAGATATTAGCAAATGGATATTATAGCAAAGCTACGAATGTGCTGTTACTAGCAATAATTGAATCTATGACAAGCTCTATTTCCTATTTCCATTGTATTGAGCTTTTTTTATTTGTGTTCGGATTACTATAGAAATATTAATATTTGCTTTAAGTTTACACAAGTTTTTGCCTTGCAAACTTAATTTTTACTCATTGAGATATATAATTCAATAATTATTCTTTATACATACAGACACTAGTGTTTCATACTTAAGCAATCATCAGTGTAGTGATGACAATTCGTGCCAATCATGAGATTTGAAGCCAGCCATGAAGCCACCTTTTGCTCTATTTGTTAAGCCTTCATCAAACAACTGTCACAGGAATGAAAGAAATTAAGATTAAATTAAATAAACAATATTATATATATATATATATATATATATATATATATATATATATATATATATATATATATGAGTGGGATATTCCACAAAGCAGGCCAGAGGATTAGTTGGCCAAAAACGTAGTGAGACAACAGCAACTATGGAAGGTAGTAATTACTGGTGACACAGTTACAAGACTCGGCATTCATATCCTGTCGTGGTTAATCACCTGAAGAAGACCAGAGGATGAGTTGGCCGAAACGTGGTGAAACAATAAAACTATGAAGATGAGGATAACAGTCTGCAAATAAGAACATACCACGGTTTATAAATATTATCAAAAATAACGCTTTGCCTAAATCTAATTTACATTTACTACATACTGTCAGATAGCATCCTTCACTGTATAATAAATACCAATGTGTGTGTGTGTGTGTGTGTGTGTGTGTGTGTGTGTGTGTGTGTGTGTGTGTGTGTCAAGTAGTCAAATTCAAGGGTTAAGTTTACTGGATATTTGAAGATTGCACAGCACTCATGCTTGAGCAGTTGTACATAGAAATATTTTCTGACAAAGACAATAGATTTAATTTCCAGAAAGAAATCAAGTGTTAAGGGGAAAGCCAGAAAGCAAACAAGTCAGACAAACCCCACCGATAGTGTTTTTTGGGGTTTTTTTTTTTAAGGTCATCAGAAATGATAATTTATAAATGAAAAATTAAACTACTTATGTAGTTCTACGATTTTATTTATTAGTGTGAACACTGATGCTGCATAATCCCCTGCCCCTGGTTAATTTTTATTTTATGGCGTATGCCCACTAGTATGTGTATATGAGGTAATATAAAGACAGTTCCTTTATATCGTTCAATTTTTATGAGAATCAATTTCCAAAGCAAAATGAAGCTCATTGTACAACGAAAGTATTCTCGATTCTATAAGTAACATAATGGAAGTAGTTCTGCGTCTCTAGCTTCCCCTTAAATGAGTTAATGACACTTTTCTAACATTTTACACAAACAAAATCTATTTTAGGTTAAGACTGTCAACATATATCGGAATAGTTCAATATCCAGGATTCAGTTAACATAAACTCTCTTTAGTATGATGTTGCATATGATGCTATCCTGTAGTATAACCTGGCCAATGCCGCGTGGCCCTGCTAGTCTCTCTCTCTCTCTATATATATATATATATATACACTAGCAGTCTAGCCCAGCTTTACTCGGGCCCTGTGTACTGTTCATAACTTTATGGCATATATATATATATATATATATATATATATATATATTAAAAAGTTTGACTGATGTCCAGGTAACCTACATCTAAAATTTCAAGTGTTTAGACCCATAATTGGCGGAGGAGTTTGGTAGAGTCTGCAAAAGTCAACTCTTTCAACTGTGACCTCTTGACAGCCAAAATTTTGCCCAAAAGCTGATTAAAAAGCTTGCTGCATGTCTAAATACCCTTTATGTAAAATTTAAAATGTTTAGGCCAAAAATTGGCTGAGGTCAAATTTTTTTAAAACTTTGATCCCAATTTTGACACCTTAACATTTGTTTTGGGCTCAAATCAAGTTAAAAAGTTTTATCCATGTCCAAAGAATCTACATCTAACATTTGAAGTGTTTAAACCCAAAATTAGCGGAGGAATTTGGTAGAGTTTTCAAAGGTCAAATGTTTTTAACTTTGACCCCTCAATAGCCAAATTTCTAGCCGAAAACTAATTAAAAAGACTTTCCCAAATCTCAATATCCCTTTTGTCAAATTTTGAGTCTGTAGACTGAAAATTGAGAGCAATTTGGTAGGGAAATGAACACACAGAGACAATTTCACTTTTATAGATATAAACTCATGTTTACGTGGTACCTATAGAAAGAAAAGTTTGAGAATTTAGAAAATGTGTTTTCTTATGTAAAATTTAACAGGGAAAGGGAATAGAAGTGTTCCCCGAATCTCTACAACGTACCCCAACCTTTAAGTGACCCATGAGAAGAGAACTCTTAAAAACGTCAAATGTGTATATTTGATTTCAATCAAATTTAAACCATATGTATACGGCGTTAATTCATAAAACCTCTCAACATTTCAATTCCTTCCAATTATATTAAAGGGCAAAGATGTCCAAACAGGGAGGGACAGTCAATTAAATCGAAGAAAGTAATATGGCGCTATGAGCATAGTAAAAAAAGATATAGTGGTGATCCGTTTTTATTCCCGGGCAACGTCGGGTTTTTCTGCTAGTATAGAAGAATAGAGTTTATTGTTGAATGTCCTATAAGTAAATCTGATAAAAAAAAAAAGTATTACTTACCATATAGATGGCAACAACACTATGTAACAACAACAAAAAAGTTAACTAATGATAAATATTTTATGTAAAGGATTCAGGGATTAGTATGGTTTTGACTATTTTATGGCATATCAACCCCTTTTTATGGGGGATGGGGGAATATTTAATGCTGAAATAATACTCACTGAAAATGATTATTCATTTACTGGGAGGCGGGGGGGGGGGGCTTATCCGGTCATAAAATATGCTTAAATATATTTTAATTCATGCAGATTTCGTATTTATTATTACAGAGCCAATTCTCTATTGAATATTATATTGTACCTAATATGTAGTAGTGATTTCAAAAGTTAAAAAAAAAATTGACTTGGGTGCCATCAGTTAGAATCGAAACCAAAACATTTAGCACTCCAGCTGCATTCTCTATCATTTGAGCTGTCAACAGATGGATAAGGAAGATTTAAAGCAATAGAAATATGTCAGCAAGCTGATATAAACATTTTGTATTTCAACTTGCCGACATATTTCTGTATGTGTTCGTCATTCATCCAAACAAAGATTTTACTCGTTATAAACCATCTTTATGATTACTATTTCCTGTTAATTTCAATGTTATGTGACCAATTGTGTAAGAGTTTATCAGTTAAATATTTACACACACATATATACATGATATATTTATATAACTATGGCAATTTTTTTCTTTTGTAAAGGATTCATCGATTGGTTTGGTTTGACTATTTTATGGCATATCAAACCCCCTTTTTGGAGGGGGGATATTTAATGTTGAAAACGATTTATCACTTGGTTTGATTTTGATTGTTTCATGGCATATTTTTTGGGGGGGGGTATGAACCCTCTAACTTCCTTCCAATAATGTACAAAATAGAAGTTTGTGTTTTATAACCTGTAAGGAAGTTGCGATATTTTATTGGGATAGACTGTGAGATTTGTTAGAGTTAATAGTCTTGGAAAAAGTATGAATACATATCTCTCTAACCATGAATTCATAGTAGGAGCAAACTAGACTCTCAAGTCTTGGTAGAGCAACTAGCCTAGGAAGGAGGGGAAAGATTTGTAATCATAACCATATATGATAACTACTCAGAAAATCTCTGTTCCAACAGTCAATAAAATTTTACGTAGAGGAAGAGTAGAAGCGTTGGATTTAATTTCAGCATCTTGTAACTTTTGCTTCCCTTATTTTGTCTTCAATTTCATGAGCAATATTTCTGACAAATAGGAAAGAATTGCTGCTTTCTAGGTCGCAATCTATCCATCTAACACTTATCGTTGGCAAGTTTAAACTTGGAAGTATTATTCTTTGATTTTTTCTTACCTCCTTACATCATTTTAATTTAGTCTGAAAAGAAGCAACCATTTCGGTTTTTATTTAACAAGCAAGACGCAGAGAAAATGCTGATGGATGAATTCAGGTTGTCATTTCTGCAGCCTAATAACATTAACCATTTTGTGGTGCATTTAACAATGCTGCAAAGATATTGTCAACGATTAACGGTAAATCATTAATTAGGCATCAACTGTTATGCATATTCATAGTTCGTATTTACAATGCCTCCCCACAGGACAGAGTTGGACACCAGTGGAGATGTGGAGAAAAGGAACGAAAATTTAAAATTGTCTCAGTCGTGAAGGATTTCTCCTCCACTGACAGAGAACAAGAAATTAAAGTGCAGCATCTGAACAAGAGATACTACACTTTGATCTTGGCCCAAGAACAGGATTTGAACTCGGCTTGCTGACTTCAGTTTGTGCATTTATTTTACAAATAGGTGAATAGTATATTTTGTGCAGAAATGAACCCACCACATCATGGCACAGTTTTGAGGGGGAGGGTTCATTTTCTCTGTCATGGGTGTTTACATTCATTTTTTTTTTTCATTATTCAAATTGACAGAATTCTTTGAATAGCTAATCTTCCCTTGGGCAAAGTAAAGCGAGATTGAAAAAAAACAAAACAAAAAAAACATACTGCTTACATTTATTTACAAATTATTTATGCCCTTTCCAAATTGAAAATTTCCTTTTTGTTTTTAATACTTGTTTTTACTTATTCTATGTGATAAGAAAAAAAAAACTAGAGAAACGGTTTCCTATTTATGAAATTCTAGATCTTACAATTGCAACGATGTTGAGAAAATTTTGTAAAAATCCTTCAAAAATACAAAACATAAATAAAAGTGTACTCAGCACTAAAACTACTTGATATTGCAGGGAAGTTCTTTTAGTTTTTAATTTTTCCTTTTTTTTTTTTGCATATTTTTAAACTTAACATAACTAATTATTTTCAACTTAAAATGAGTTCTCCCTTGGATTTTTAGCTTTAGCTGATTCGTTAACAATATTTCATATTGCCTGATGTTTGGACCATACCAAGTCATTTTTAAATACATTATAATTAAGTATTTTATATTAAAAATGATATGATACAATATTAATAAGTAAAAATTGGCTAATCAGAATCAAAGTTTGATTTGTCAGCTTAAATGCTTAATTTGAAAATCCGGCAAGCTAACTTTAAATGTTTGATGAATCGATGATAAGGAGTCAGAGTAGAGAGTTTGCAATTTTTGTTGCAATCTAATGTTTTCATTTTATTTTATTTATTAACAGATTTTTTTAGCCAATCAGTTACCTTTGCTGAGAGTAATTTGATAAAGCTTGATTAAAAAAAATGGTCTTTTTGCAGATTTTCTAATCTGGTTTGGTAGATTTAATGCTGAATCATTTACCAATTGCGTGATTCCAGATAATCTCAACCAAGTTCAATTTTTCATCATTTTTTTTTGTCTTGTATGGAGCAGAAATTCCTTAAAGATTTCAGCTCACTTTTTTTTTTCTTTTTTACACAGTGATCACCACTTATCAAGGCCCGGAAGCCACTCAGGGATAAGGGTTATTGCAAGTACATTACGTTAGTGTGGAGATTTGATTAAGTGTTTACTTAACTTTCTCTTTTTATAATCATTTAAAGTTTTTAAGACACCCTGGCAAATAATGAAACTAAGAAAAAAAAAAAAAAAAAAAAACTGCAAAATGATAAAAATTGCTTCTTTTTTAACATTAATATCTTGTCAAAACTGTATTTTATGAAGATGGTGAAAAAAAATGTAAAGGGGGGAAAATAACAAAGGAAAAAAAAAACTCAAACATGATAAAGCCTGTAGACCTTAATTTTAGGAAACTTTGAATCCTTGAAAATTAAAATTGCAGAGTCAAAAGGATTCCAAAATTTTCAACTCGGATTCTTTAAAATATTCGGGTTTTAAATAATATCAAAATACGTTTTTTATCATGAACATTTTTTTTTTTAATTTCATTTTTGTTTGTTTAATAAAGCATACTTCTAAAAAAAAACAAAAAAAAAACATAAAAGCAACATAATCTTAAAACATGCTTCATTATTGCTGTAAAAACCAACATGGTGACTGCTTGCGATTAGACCTCACATGATATTACACTAAATTTCTTAATTATTTGAAAAATGCATCTATACCGACTAGGAGAATGCCAGGTAGATGGGAGGGTTTGGGGGGGGGGCTTCCTATTTGCTTGATCCAACGTTTATTGTATTTTAACTCATCATAAAAATCGTCCATACACGAAAAATGGATGACATAAGCGTTGCACAATCTCAACCATAACCCTCTCCTGAATTGATATTGTTTAAATTCAGTGGCAAAGAAAAATCCAGGTCGACTACGACGAGAAGCAGTTTTAAGATGAGCAGAGAAAGACTGGTGTTATTTCGGAGTTTTTCCTTCTCCTGGGCTAGTTGACCTGTATACACCGACAATATACATTTGGTGCACCATTATTGAAATGCATGTATCGCGGTAACATTAGAAATAGTGTGAATTTCATGCACCAGTTATGCTTAACTAGGTGTGCCTACCCGGCGTTGCTCAGATATGGTTCCGCAAGATAAGACAGGGAATCGGCAACATTATATAATCATGCAACACTTGTTATGTCAGACATTTTTCAAGTAGACATGTTTACAGGCAGTATTCATGATATTCTTTCAAGAAATCAACAACACGTCTATTCATATTTTAAAAATTATAGTGCTCTGGAGGTTATATGCAGAATTCGTTAAATGTTAAAAGATTCACCTGAAAAAATGACGATCTAAAAATATACGAGAGCCATTCCAAAAGTAATGCCTCCTATTTTTTATGCCACCTCAATGGATCAGAGGGAAGTGCCAATTGCATTGTTATGATGACTGAACTTGTGCATTCATGACTTGTAAGTTATTTCTCTGTTGCAGATATTGAAGGTGTAAGACTCTAAGAAATCAACCTGTCATGGATGTGTGTCGGAAGCATAGATGCGTCCATGAGTTCCTGCCAAAAGTGCATTAAGGATGGTTGTCACTATGTAGAAAACAAATTCTCGAGCATAATAGATTGCATGTTTTAATGGTATCACTCATCTTCGTAGCTCAATATTTTGAGTTAAAAAAAAAAAAAAAAAAAAGGCTTTACTCTTAAAAACTACCTTTATAGAATAGACTAGCCAGGGTGACCTGCATTGCCTGGGTGTTTGGAGATGTGTGTTGAGAAAAAAAAAAAGTTGTAGTAGGCAGGCAGG
Source organism: Euprymna scolopes (assembly GCF_053919585.1). Classification (NCBI taxonomy): domain Eukaryota; kingdom Metazoa; phylum Mollusca; class Cephalopoda; order Sepiida; family Sepiolidae; genus Euprymna; species Euprymna scolopes. The sequence goes on along the minus strand of NC_136499.1, from coordinate 125,666,819 downwards.
CTTGAACCCGTGATGCGAAGGCGGAAAAGAAAGTGAAGATGTGTGTAAGGGTGTTGGTTGAGCACAAAAAAAAAAAAAAAAAAAAAGTGGTAGCAGGCAGGCTCCAACCCGTACCGTGAAGGAGGAAAAGAAAGTGGGGGAAAAAAAGAAAAAAAAAAAAGTGACGCGTTAGCTGTTGTGCTTATCGCCAAACTGGAAGTGACATAGGTTTAAATTAAGGCTAAACTATCAAAAAGAGGGGATGACTTTTGAAAATATCGGCGATAAAAAAAAAAAAAATATATATATATATATATATATATATATATATAAAATCAAATAGAAACCTGTCGAAAATTGTCGATTTTGGGGGGTGAAAAAGTTAACGTTTTTTGGCCTATTTTTCGAGCAAAGGATGGAGCTTTGATGTGATACTGAGTTTGTGAATTTTCGTCGCGTCTGTCAAAAGTTTTCAGCAGACATCCAAACATACACATAAACATACATACATTTTCGCTTATATATATATATATATATATATAGATTATATTAGTATACTATCCAGTCATGGCTGACAGAACGAGAGCATGCTACCCCGTCCCAGGAGAGTTAAAATTAATCCCTCCCACCACCGAACAGACCAATTTTGCCCCACTTTCATGTCCCTTTACAAAGATTAAACTATGTTATAATATATTTAGCTAGTGTGTGTTCAGTATTCAGATTACAATATTGTGATACCAACTTATGTCTAGAATTCTTATTCGAATTTCGATCAAAATTTATTACATGCTTTTGATCCGAGAAAATGGATAAATTTTAAGGCTTAAAAGGAACCTTAAGAAATTGAAATCTGACTTAATTGATAAATTGATATCTATTGATGATGGATCAAATACGATAGGAATTTTGAAACCATTAAAAAAAAGAATTTAGATAATATTTATTAATCGATGACTTATACCTATTGTTGGAATTTCACAAAATTCAGAGATATTCGAATGTTAAAAAAGAGTCTACTTCCTCTTTTTGCACAGTTTTGCATAAAATTAAAACTAAATACAGCTAAAATTTTTTGACACCTCACATCTAGAAGCTGTGTTCCAAAATTAATAACTAGCAAGTGTGCACAGCCTTAAAATATGCTTAAATATATTTTAATTAATGCAGATTTCGTATGTATTTTTACAGAGCCAATTCTCTATCAAATATTATATTGTACCTAATATATAGTACCAATTTCAAAAGTGTAAAAATAAAATATGGCTTGGATGACATCAGGTAGAATCGAAACCAACCGCGTTCCCTATCGTTTGAGCTATCACGAGATAGATAAGAAAGATTTAAAATTAAATCACTTTTAGATATGATTAGTAGACGCACGTGCAAAAGTAACGGAAATATGTCAGCAAGTTGAAACGACCAGTTTTGCATTTCAACTTGCCAACATATTTCTGTATGCGTTATTCATCCAAGCAAAGATTTTACTTGTTATGGTAAATCATACTTGGTATGTGATTACTAGTTCCTGTTAATTCCAGTGTCATGTGACCAGTAGTTTAACCTTTCATGACCTGGTTGAACTAATTCATTCTGTCGTAAATAAATGAATATAACAGCATAATACAAAAACGGCACAAATAAAGTGGGAATTGATTCAAACACGCCTTGTGTCATATTAGTTCAGTGTCTGGGTAGACGCCAGAGACCTCCAGATTGCAACTTTCCATTGCTCACATTCAATATGCCGCCATTTATCTCAGAGAGTGGAGGATTTCATTTGTTGTCATAAACACTTTTTCCAAGCACTATGGATAACGGCGTTTCTCGGGGTGTGGAGAGGTGGTGGTGATTGGGGGGGGGGAGTCAAAACAACAGTAGGCAGCCTGGGTGGAGAGAGGTGTTTTAAAAAAAAAAAAAAAAAAAAAAAAAAGTGGTAGTAGGCAGGAAGACTAACACCTAACGCGAAGGAGGAAAAGAAGGTGAAAAAAAAAAAAAACTAACGTCTTAGCTGATGCATCCATGGCAAAACCAGAAGCCGCGAGTGTTGAAATTAAGGGTACGCAATCGAAAAGAGACGATGACTTGCGAAAATGTCGATGAAAAAAGTGACCTCGTCCTTGTAAAAAAACGGCCAAGTTGAGGGTGAAGGAATTAATGATTTTGGCCAATTTTTCGATATTTATCATCTGAAACGTCAAGCTTCAAAACGATACCTGTCTCATCAGGATCCGTCGTATGTATCAAAAGTTTTTGGCAGACATACAAACGTGCACACATTTTTGCCTTTTATATCAAAGACTAGCAAGGGGTACCCGGCGTTGCCCAGGTGTTTGAAGGTGTGTGTGTGGGGGGGGGGGGTAAAAAAAAAAAATAAATAAATAAAAGTAAGTATGAGGATCGAACCCAAACTTTTGAGGCAAAGTTGTAAATTAAATTGTGAAAAAAAAAAAAAAAAAAAGCGTGCGACGTTAACCATTGCCCCACCGCGAGATGCTAACGGAAACACGTTTGAATTTATTTAATTACTTGGATTTGGCAGGTGCCCGTTTTAATGAGTTAATGAGGTCAAGTTTGATTGCGGGATTTTTATTTTCCCAAGAACCCACATGCGGCGAGCAACAAATGTTAAATATTTATCTTCCCGATATTGAGCAAATTAAATAGACAGGCGAGTTTCGTTGTTAACTGTGAGATATTACGATTTATATGTGATATAAAAAGTTTTAAAAAGTTGTGAAGCGATTAACCGCTTCTCTGAAAGAAGCCTTTTGTAGACATACAGAAAAAGCAAACACACACACATACATACATACATACATTTTCGCTTTTATATTTATAGATAATCAAGGTAAGTTCATGAAATGCAATAATTCTCAGTGCTAGTTTAACTATTGAACTTCAAAATGAAAGATTGTTATAGTGAAAACGTCTTAAAACCATAGCATCATTACTTTTTAAACTAATTAAAATTAACAATAAATATTTTTGAAGCGTCAACATCATAATTCAGGTCATAAAGGGTTAAGAGTTTATTGGTTAAATATTTTCACACACACATACATGCATCTTCTGTTTTATCTATATAGATAAGTTTAGGAGTGGATCCTACATGTACAAATAAATTAACATATACACATACCTAACTTTATAAAGATAGAAACGTGATAAATTGTTACAAACCGAACAAGACAATTTCTATGGTTGGAGTCAGAGGCAGAGCCAGGGTTGGGGCTTGTTAAATTTCAAGAGTATCAATGCAAAGCGGTTGGTCTACCGATTCCACAGGTTGTGGCATGAGGCCAAAAAAGTGAGTCTAGCAGTGATGATAGAATTAGGAAAAGGCCGCTAGATGAGTATCTATTACTTCATTCAAGTTGATATATTTGTTTTATAAGCTTAGATTAGGTTTGGAACCTGGCCAAACATTACAGCGCGGGTACCTAATAATCAAACATTAATAATAGTAAGCACGGCTAATTTGCCGTCCATTATAGTTCGAGAGGGATCCAGCAGAACGCAAGGTTTTTGAACATACGACTTGACGAAAAGTTATTTCGTAAATGGAGTAAAGGAAAGAGAAGTTAAAGAAAAAAATATGTAGAAAGAATTGGCCAAAAATAAAGGCTTTTTGCTTGATGTCAACGGTGTGAGTTTCGTTATAGAAACGTGGATTTAATTTGAATAAAATATGCATCAGATGCAAGTAAAAGCCAAATCACAACGCAATATTACAAAAATAAACTAATATTTGACTGGTTTGAAATTTATAATTTAAATATATTTCGTAGTCAAACTCCATCCTCAGTATTTTGTTTCTTTTTTTTTTTTCTTTCTATTTTTCTTCTTTCTTTCCAGGTTGTAAAGTTGGAGAAAGAAAATTCTTCAAAGATATGCGCGTTGTCTCTCAGCAGTTGTAATTTGAAATGCTGGAACGATGGGGTGGCTACGTGAGATTAACGTCAGCGTGAGAGTTCTATTATAGAAGCGTTGGTTTAATTTGAATAAAATACGCATCCGGTGTGCTTGATGCATATCTTATTTTATTCAGATTTTTGTTTGCTTTTTTATTTCATTTTATTTTGATTGAAGTTCTCAGAAATCAAGGGGCCCCAATTCCTGGGACTATCATTTGATCTCTATATGAGACACATGAATATTTGCATATTTCATTAAAGTTCTCTTTTACATATCAAACATTGAGTTGGTAAAAAAAGTTGAATTTTCCCAAAATAACCATTTAAATATGTTATAGTATATCTTTCTTTTCAGACTCTTGGTTTTACACGATTCCAAGAATTCATCTAGTCTGGTGGAGTTATCTGAGGTAACATCACTTGGAGAAATTTCACTATTCCTTATAAAAGATAGTGTGGTTAGCCATACCGAGGAGATGGTATGTGAACCACGAATACTATGAGATCTTGAATATTTAGTCCGACTTCCCTTGTAGGGAAAAATATCCTGACGCTAGGTTGTTCTGACAAACCCCTGTACAGAGAGACCTTAGACATTCGAGGATAACGTCTAGTAGGCATTCAAGTTCTCTCCAGTAGGCTTTCAAGTTCTCTATGGAGGAGATAACTGATGAAGTAAAAGAAAACTAGAAGAGTCAGAGTCGATTAATCAGGAGAGATGGTACATATGTACTGAAGGGGTCGAGTGTTGGTAGATGATGAGGTGGCTAAAAAGGAACAAATTGAAAACACTTGATAAATCTAGCCACACTGAAGAGTTGTGATATGACCATACAACTGTCTGTGAATATGCCTTATACGAGGATCATTCCAGAAGTAATTCATTCTATTTTTTAACAAGAAAAAAAATAGTTTAAGAGCTATGAAAGCGGAAGTGGTACCATTAAAATGAGTCACCTTTTGTGTTCCAAAATATATTTTCGACAGTCACCACTGTTCTCATGCCATCGTCTAGAGCGATTTTGTCACTTTTCTCTATCGCTACTCTGAAATCGATCAATCCATCTTTTAACTATGCAGACATCATCTGCATCGGTTTTGTAAATGTTTTACAGGCACCGGTGAATGTTGATTGGTTCAATTTTTTTTTGTATGAACATAAATTCAGTCATCGTAACAATACAGTTTGCAATCCCCTCTGATCCATTTGAACGCAAATTAAAAAATTGGAGGCATTACTTTTGAAATATCCCTCCTATACAATACATGTTACAATAGAGAAATTCAAACATGAAAAGTAATATGGTTAAGTTTAAACATCAAAAAGAAAAGGACAAGATATTCTGGTAAAAATATAAATTTATAACTTAAAATACTTGCAACATTAAGAATTGATTATATAATGTTAATTTGAATTTTAAAAAAAAATTTCTTAATGCTGCAATATTTTAAGTTATAAATTTATATTTTTTACTAAAATATCTTGTCCTTTTCTTTTCTATGTTTAAACTTAATCATATTACTTTTCATGATCGCATTTTTCTATTGTAATCCATGTTTTACTAAAGCCTAAAGACAGTGAGTCAAGATAACCATTAGGCCAGCTTGACACAATCTTTAAAAAGTATTTTCAAACCTGCTTATTCTAAACAATGTGAACCATTCGTGCATGCACAGTCATGAAACAGTTTGCAAACTGAGAAAAATCCGATAACACCCAAGTACTAATATTTCAATTTTGGCTCCTTAGCAGCCCGTTTTTCCGAATGAAACCGATTAAAAGTTTTTCACATGTCTGAATCTCCTATATACCAACTTTTAGGTCTGTAAATAAAAAATCATTAAATATGTAAATAAATTTTATGAGCGTTTGAACAAAACAAGTATTAAATATAAGATTATATTCAATACTTGTTTTCTTTATATTTAAACGATATCAATTATCTTACTACCGGAATATTAAAATATATATATCATGCCCTTAATAAACTAGCAGGCCAGATGTTGGAAACCCCTGATGTATATTCACACACTGTAGTAGTTTCACTGACAAATAGTTCTTGAAGTGAAATTGCTAGCTCTAACTTCAAGGATTGGTTTGAGATGATATTCATGAATAATGGCCCTTGTGTACAAATGTATGTGTGTGTGTATATATATATATATATATATACATACATACCCACACATACTAGCATTTCAGCCCGGCATTGCCTGGGTGTTTGGAGGTGTATGTTGAGCAAAAAAACAAAAAAAAGCGGTCAATTTTTTTAACTTTGACCCCTATTATGACCCCTTGACATTTATTGTTTTGGGCTCAAATCAAGTTATTAAATTAGATCCATGTTCAAGGAACGTATATCTAAAATTTTAAGTGTTTAGACCCAAAATTGGCAAAGGAGTTTGGTAGAGTTCTCAAAGGTAAAATCGTTGAACTTTGACCTCTTAACAGCCAAATTTCTGGCCGAAAACCGATCACAAAGATTTTCCCAAATTTCAGTACCCTGTATATCAAATTTCAAGTCTGTAGACTTGAAACTGACAGAGTTATTGCATAGGGAAACATACACACAGAGACACATTCACACACACACACAATATATATATATATATATATATATATATATATTTATTACACACAGTTTTTTTTTTTATTAATCACTCCTGCATTACTCTCAAAATAGGTTACTATTATTTAAATCAATACTATACCATAGTATTTAGAAATACTGTATATATTGTAGTGGCAAAAGACCCAAAAACAATACTTTGCCTTCTTAATTTGCATAACTATTTTTAAACAGCCCATAATAAATTGATGCTTGATGTTATTTACACAATTTTATTGTTCTATTTTTTCCATATACGTGCAATAGTTTTGTCTATCATGCCCTGAATAATTTTTTCTTTAACCCAGACCAAGCGGATACTTCGATATGCTAAAGAATAACAGTAACAAATCTTTTGAACAACATTTTTTTTTTCTAACAAGCTGGAACAGCCAACCATTAAGCATCCAACATTTCTATGCTAACGGGCAAAGAGATGGGAGTCGAGGTGAACCAATTTCTTAAAATCAGAGTGTTCACCAAATCACCACCCACCGGATTTCTTTTTGGTGCACGTGTATGTGTATGGTCAGGTCAAAGCAATTGTTCACACAACATTTTTTGTAAGTGAACTCAAGGTTAGAATAAAAACAATGCATCAATCATGAAATAGATTCAAAAAGTCTGAGAATTAACAGGAAAAAACGGATAAAGAATAATGGCAGCCATATTGAAATGCCATTGTCAACAAAGAACAATAATAAATCTGTAGAAATGGTTTTCACTTAAGAATCAAAGTTTTTACATTTTTGAACTGTGACACGATTTATGGCCAATTTTGTGTTCATGTGATAAATATACTTTTATGCTATGATTTCTTTTTTTAATGGAAATTGCTCTAAACAAGGCATGATGCTACTCGATGTAAGGTGTTAGAAAAAAAAAAAAAACTACTTCAAGATAAAAAAAAAACAGCAACAATTTTTGACCTAGAAAACAGCAATTCTTTCCCTTTTGTCAGAAACATCACTCATAAAACATCACTCATAGAATGCGGAGACTAAAGGAAAGAAATAAGGAAAGAATTATGAAGCCATCGAAAGTAAACCCAATGTTCATTTTCTACTCGCATTATGGCTGTATATCGTTTTGTTTAAAAAAAAAAAAAAAAAAAAGACTTGGGTACCATCAGCTAGAATCGAAATCAAAACAGTTTGCTAGCCTTATCTGTTACCCTCTCAGCCATATCCATACATAAATGTATATTTTCACATGCATACAAAAGCACTTCGAGTCGACTTACAATTGCAAAGTCCAATTTTTAAAAAATTGAATCCATTAGCAGCTAGTTTTACTGGCTAAAGACTAAATTGAATTTGTTCCACAGGTTCAAATCCCCTATATATCAAATTTGTACACCAAAAATTGAGAGAGGAGTTTAGTAGAAACCATTCCTCAGACAGACAATGTCATATATATATATTTCCCCAAAACCTCTGGCCTTAAAGAGGGGAGACAAAAACTTGCTATAGTTTCAAATGATCTGAAATGGCTAGGCCACTAATATATAATGCTACAATTAAAAGCAAATAAATTTCTCATAGAGAAACAAAGTGAAAAATATGGCAATTTCATTCTAATAATTTTATTTTAATAAACAAAAATATTATATCTACTCTTACAAATGTATGAACCCCCTATCCCTTCCACATACAGTTCAACTTTAATTAGGCATTCGATACCAACATTGAATAACAAACAAAAAAATTAAGTTTCTAAATTTTTGACATGCGAATTGATAATTAGGATTTGGATTATGTCTATACTTAGGACTTCTACTCAGTCATGGCTGACAGGATGAGAGCATTCTGCCCCTATGGATTCAAATGATCTGAAATGGCCAGGCCACTAATATATAATGCTACAATTAAAAGCAAATAAATTTCTCAGAGAAACAAAGTGAAAAATATGGCAATTTCATTCTAATAATTTTATTTTAAACAAAAATATATCTACTCTTACAAATGTTTTTTTATTATGACAAGAGCAAGCATTTCAATAAAATTGCATTCAGGGGTGGGAGACAAAAGGCAACAAAGAAATCGATAGTTTTTATACTATTCAGTTGAGTAGTTGAAACTGCAAAAATGTAGCGAGTCTCAGAAAACAAGAGAAATGCATTCCTGCCAGCAATACTAACATGACTGATCGCATTGCAGAAGAGGCAATTGTTAGAATATCTTAATACTGTTGAAATATTTTTTTTTTTTTTGATAATCATAAAATAAAATTGATGCAACTTATTGTCTTTCCAAACATTTACAGAATAGTATTTTGAAAAGATGCAAAATAATACATATAAATTTAAATAATCGATACATTAAGCAATTAAATGACAACAAAAATCCAAATCATAACCGAATGTAGTAAGGAAGGAGGTACATGTGGCATAATGGTTACTGGCAAACTATGGAACAGATGAACCAGGTTCGAATCTCATCAGATCTATGAAATTCACATGCATTAATATCAACGAAAAATGTATGAACCCCCTATCCCTTCCACATACAGTTCAACTTTAATTAGGCATTCGATACCAACATTGAATAACAAACAAAGAAATTAAGTTTCTAAATTTTTGACATGCGAATTGATAATTAGGATTTGGATTATTCCATCCGCAATATATATGTGACATAGTGGATAATGTACCTGGTAAAATTCAATATAAGTTACACTCCTCTGGAGGTAGAAGGTTCAACCTTTAGTGTGGACGACACTCAAAATATATTGTCTATACTTAGGACTTCTACTCAGTCATGGCTGACAGGATGAGAGCATTCTGCCCCTATGGATTAAATAAAGGGTTCAGTTTGAAATTCCGTGCAAATTTCAGAGTTTGACAGAGATTCCAAAGTTTGTCAAAATGCACTTGAAGGTCGAAGGTTAGATTAATCAAAACGTTGTGAAAATAACACTGAAGATGAGAACAGTATTCCAAGGAACCCCAATATGATTTTTAAATATCTAAAAATACAAAATCACTAAGGGAAATAACTCCTTTATATTTAATAGAAGTTTTTTTTTTTATACCAAGTTTTAAAATGTGCAAACAAACAAAGATTAAAAACTAAAATGACTTCACATCTTAGGCAACACAAGGCAGATTTACCTAGTTTAAGGTGTGAACATCTATTGAAAGCATTTTAGTGTATATGATTAATTGAACACAAGTTGATATTTTACAAAAAGCCAAGTGAAATCATCTTTCCTTTACAGTATTAGTATGTAAATGATACAATAGATTCCAAAAACGTCATTTTTTTTCTGTAAGTTTGGGATTAAACTTGAAGAAAAGCTTGCCTTGATAAAGTTCAAAACCAGTTTTGAAATCTAGTAGGTGATACCCTTTTCTCTTTCCTGCAACCTCTTTCTCACAGAAGAGATGCTGTCTCTGCTCTATCATTATTTTCATGGCAAGTGCTCATCTGAACTCCAACCTATGATCCCCCACTGTGTCTACATCTAAACGCAGATTCCATGAACAAAGCTTCTTTCTCAAAACTGCCCGCCTGTGGAACACTGTTCCACTGGTCTGCTTTCTGGATGATTACAATATGGTAGTCTTCAAGTCTAATGTAAACAAGCTTTTGTTGAGCCGTCCCCATAAATAATCAAATTCTACCCAATCTACACCATTAACAATTACTACACTACCATCTTACATTAATCTTTATCCTCGAGTGGTCTTTAGGTCTTGATACGTGGTCACCCCCTTGTAAAAAAAAAAAAAACATAACACATCAGTTTAAATGAAATCAACATATAAATTTCAACATTGTAGATAAAAATCCAAGGAGAAACATAAATCCGATATGATTTGGACACAGGAATAATTTTAACGGTTCTTTGAAGAAAAAAAAAAAAAAAAAAAAAAAAGGTATTTTCAGATTCAGACTATTATTCTCATTCTGTTTCAGCATTTTTGAGATGCAGACTGATAATCCCAATAATGCATACAAGCAGGACCCGTGGAAATTTCATAGAATGAGAAACATACTTAAACAACAAATATGTTTTGATAAAGCTGATATTTTTTTTCTGGGTAGAACAACAAAAAAAAAAAATTAGCTTTTTGGACAGAAAAAAAAACTAACAACACACAGTAAATGAGTTTATTAACACTTCTATAAAAATAGTGTTCATTGTATTTTAAAAATAGAACTGACTTAAATGTTTTTTTTAACGGCATATCAACCCTTTGTGGGTTATTTTATGTCGAATCCAGTTATTTTGGGAATAGTATTCGATGTTGTATCCAGTTATTTTATATGAGATTTTTATTCTTCAAGCTCCTTGTATTTTCAATCGTTAGTTCGTAGCTTTTGCTTTGGTTGTTTTATAGTGGATTTTGTCATTTTTGTTCTCTGCCTTGCAGAATATGATTGCGTTTTGCAATGGGAGGGGGAAAAGGGTTACAGTATTATTAAGTTCTGCATTATGAATGTAGTTATATTGTTGATAGTGTTTTATATTCAAATTGTCCTCATTCTTAAGGAAGGTTTCTTGGAGATAAATAACCAAAGGATTAAATTTGGTTTGCAACAATAAAATTTCATTGTAATTTGTCTTCAATCCACGGCAATTCCATTGGATTATCTTGTAATTCATGATTTTTTTTTTTGGTTTGAGGAATAACTTCAGTTTCCATGTCTTCTAATTCCGTAAATCTATTTGTAGTAGTAGTAGTAGTAGTAGTGGCTTCTGTTTTTATATTATTTTGTTTTTTGGTAGATGTATTTTTTGTTTGTTTTTCAAGTGTGTTTTTTTCACCACGGGGAAGACGTATTGGTAACCTATGTGGTCTTTCTTTTAACGGATTTTATTTTTCCTTAGTTTCGTCTTTTTCAGCATCTGCACGAAGTACTGGTGATTTTTGTGATCTTTCTTTTGATCGACTTTGTTTTCTTTGTTCTGATTTTGGTTTAGAATTTGTTTTATTGGTAACATTAGTTGATGATTTAATGGGATGATTAATTTTTGATGATACTTTTGGTTTGATTTAATTTATAAATTTGGGCCAGTCGTTTGGTCCCAATTGTAACAATTTGTTTATTAGTATTTCGAGTCTTTGTTAGTGATGTTGGATGATATACACCTTGAGGTGACTTGAGAGTACGTCTTTTCCTTCATGTATCCATCTACTATTTTCCTGGCTTCAAGGAAGAAGATGTTTTTGGTATGTTTTATTGACACTACTTTCTTTTCTTTCTTCCAGATTCTGCATGCTCTAGCATAAGCAGGATGGTTTTCTCCACAATTTGCACATTTGCAATCAAGATTGCAGTCATTGACAGTGTGGTTTGGATCTCTCTGGCCACATCTGCCGCACACTGCTCATCCTCTACATGCATACTCATGGTGCCCAAACTTCTGGCATTTGAAGCACCAAAGTAGGTTTGGTATAAAGGGTTCAGCTTTTTCGAACGTTGAACCCAATTTTGATTTCTTTTGGGATAGTGGGTCTATCGAACTGCATAATGTAAGTGTTCGTATGTATAGTCTGATTCTCTTTTTTTATTGTAATTCTTTTAACGTTTATTACTCCTTGGTTTTTAAGTTCTTTTGTTATCTCTTCAGTAGTGCACATTGATAGGTCTTTCGATTTTACTACACCTTTGGATGTATTCAGATTCTTGTGTGGATAAGTTTTGATATTTATGTTGTGGAAAGTTTTCATTCCTAGGAGAAAAGCGGCATGTTTTTCTCTTTCCACTTTCACCAGTAGGGTTTTATGTTTTACAAGTTTTTACATTTTTGGGGGGATTATGTCGATATAATTTTATGTATAATAAACGGTGATAAGTCAGTTATTTTGGTTTCTTCAGTGGATTCCAATACAATAAATTTTGAGGATGTTTGATGTAGTTCATTATCTGAACTATCCGCGTTGACGTGTTGGCGCTTGGAGTTTTTATTATTGGTCATATATATATATATATATATATATATTTTAAATTCATTGTTTATGCTCTGCACCCACCTCAGAGTCCAATATTGGGTCATGTTAAGGGGGAAACCCATTCGCCTTGTCATGCCAGGGCTACATAAACAGAATACATGTTCCAAATGGGAGCCATGAGCACCCATAATTCTTTTAGTTACACAATCCAAGTCTATTGTGGTAACTTCCGGCACTATACAGCCATGTCATGACTTTAATCATTTGGCACATTTGACCCTAGCCACCGCCTTCTAACACATGGAAAAGAGGGGAAAATATGTATATAGTTTATAGTGATACAAGGTAGAAATGTATTTGTTACGATTTAGAGGAAATTGATAGAAAAGCAGATGACCTAAATGAAATCAGTAAGTACCAATAAATACTCAAAGTAATATTGTGCTACATAGTTCAATACAAATAATAAAATCACATTGTAAGAGACAATTTTTAATTTACTTTTTCAGTCCAGCACTTTTTAGCAGGCAATGTTTTTTTTTTTCTTTCAAATGTTTCTTTTTTTTGTGTGTCGACATAATGTTTCACTGACTCCTTTTTTTGAGTGAAGAACCGCTGCACGTCAAAATTACAAGTTCTTTTCTCATACCATTTCAAAAATTATACATTATTATTATAATAATATTTGAAAATGAGGCTACATTAAAAGGATGTCACTCATATTCTAATCCAGGGTTGTCAGACCGCCTTTTTAAAGCTAAATTTTGCCAATTCAAACTTTTTTTTAAGCAACTTGGCCTTCAAACATTGGATTTGGCTTTTTCAAAGTGTAACGTATGGACTAACCAAGGAAGAGACAAGCAGAATATTATGTAGATTCATCTTGTTTATTATATTCACGTTTCGGCCGATGTAACCTCCAATCTTCAAAGAAGGTTAAAACATGAATATAAAAACAAAGATGAAAATAGTATTAAAATAATCTAAATTATTAATTCTCATCTCATGGATGCTGGCAATCTTCAAATGGTCTGTCTTATGAGCACCAGGTTCTAAAAGTTAATTGGGTAAGAAAATTTCAAGCAAGACAGAATCCATCAGTCAAACAGTTATTTGTTGATTCATATGGATTGTTTTGGTTTCAATTATTCAAACTAGTGTTCTTATTTTTTGTTGATGTAACCTTCGACCTTCTTCAAGTGTATCATGTTGAACGTAACAATCTGCACAGAATTTTGAATAAAAACCTTTTATTTAATTTAATCCACAAGGGTAGCATGGCAACTGAATATTACCCAGTACTTTATCCATTACGCCACAGGTTTCTTGCAGAAACGTATGGACTGTGTTTTTCTTTGTTTTTGATTATATATATATATATATATATATATATATATATATATATATATATATATATATATATATATATATATATATATATATATATATATATTGTTTTTTTTTTTACTCAACTTTGTTTATTCATTTTACCTGAAAAATGTGTAAACTGTTTCAGAAAGGAACAATTTCTAAGCTTAACACAAAACAAAAATAAGCATGACTAAACTACAGGAAAAAAATAAATAATTCTACCAAAACAAACACTAAAAACAATACACAAGACACAAAAATTAGGGATGCGAGAGTCTCTGACCTGTTTGTTACCGAACCGAATTGAGTGTTCCAGGGTTCACGTTCGGCTGAGTGCGTCGAGCAGCGGGCCGGGGTTTCTTCTTTCTCGCAATCTGCAGCATTCAGTCTAGAGCAAGATGGATAATCATCTTTGTAACAAGAAATAAATACAAACTGCGACGGAAATATCGAAATCATCATTCACACGGCAGATGCAGTTAAAATCATTTTCTTTTGAAAGATGCATAATATTTGTAATGACACACACACACACAAATAACATGCCATACTTCATTAATGAACAGGCAATATTTTGAAAGGTTTAACAGGTGCTTTGTCTGCATGATGTACGTTCTAGTGATAGAAAGAAAATGTCATACACAAAAAAAAAATAATCACAAATTGATCAAGTAGTTTTATGTTTATAAAAGAATTCAAATTTTATGGCTAAACTATAAGCGACGCTCTCGCAATGCCAAATTGAAAACAAGTCTAAAGAAACAAGGAAGATAATTCAAAATAAGAATTTTTAACATGGGTAGGGAGAGACATTGGAACAAGTCCTATTCGCTTAAAAAATGATTATTTTTTTTAAATTATTTTTAATAAAAAAAAAAAGAAAAGAAAAAAAAAACTATTTGATGAATTTGTGATTTTAGGATACAATATTTTCTTCCCCTGACCGATATGTACATTATATTTGTTTTCTTTATTTTTGTTTTTTTATGAGGGAAGGGGTTCTGGACAATCGACACGTATCAATGAAAAATTTTAATGAAATAATTCGGATGATAATAGTTATGATTATATATATATATATATATATATATATATATATATATATATATATATATATATACACACACACACATACACAAAGTAGGGCTACCCGGCATTGCCCGGGCCATATAAAAAAAGAAAAAGTTATTCGACCCCACTTGCTATTTTTAAGGTATAAAAAAATCTTTTTAAAATAGTTTAATAAAATATTAATGTTGCTCCTCCTGCACAACACGGCCTTTTAACATGCTAGCTCTATCAAAGATATCGAGCACTTATACCAGATATATTGTACTCTTGCGACCTCCAATCTATAAAATTGTATAACAAAACACAGTGACATGGCTTTTTGCCCCCCGGACAACATGTCCTTTAAACATACCTGCTCTACCCAGGATATCGAGCACTCTGAATTGACTAACTCTTTAACATATACGATAATGTACTGTTCTTATTTTGGCTCGCAGGCAACACTAAGGATTTTATCTAGTATGGCAGAAACGGACTCCTAACCAAAGGTGGCCTAAGTTAACCGTCACTGAATAAATATAAACATTTTATTGTAAATACTCTTAAAAGAAAAAAAAATGTTTTAAGCGGTTATGATTTAAAAAAAAAAAAAAAAAAATTTTTTTTGAGTTATCTTAGTAATATTCATGCATTTAATAGTAATCGGATCTTTTAAATCAACCCTCGAAAAAAAATAAAAAAAATAAAAAAATAAATTGCCTCTAATTATTATTTGGTTTTATTGTTAAATTTTGCAAACTGCCCTTGTGGGGAACCAAGTAAATAATACAAAGTACAAAACAAAAAAAATCTAAATTTCGAATTGAAAAAAAAATCTTTTAACCCTGTTTTAATGCAAATGTATAAAGGCTTTAACTTTGTGATTGTATATTTCAGCACGATCAGTAAATCGAAGAAGTTTTTCTTTAAGCGAAACAAACGGGTTTTTATGTTTTCATAAACATGTTTCTGATCACTTATGGTATTAAAAGCAATAAAAATTAAAAATCAGCCGTAAGGTGGGCGCGAACGCAAAAAACTAATAGTTCTCAGACAATCTTCAAACCCATTTTGCGACATAAACAGCCATAGCATAGCATTACAAATTTAGGTACCTGTACAGTTTAATAAAGACATTAAAAAAATGAAAATATCAAAAAAAAGTTTATATTGTACATATCAGTTTTGGACTGAAGTTCTCCAAAAAAATTTTTTTTACTTAATTTTATTTTATTTTTATTTATTATTTTTTACAGCGAAAAAAACAATGTTATATTTGTACAACACCGTCATTATGTAAGATTATAGCAAAAGGTTCAATTTTTAAGAAAAGCTAGTATTAAAGATAAGGAGGATGTGTTGGCGCTTAAACTGAGTTATCTCCTCGTGGCGTGTTAAAAAAATTCAAAGAGGGCTACCTTCAACGTGCTGTCATAAAAACGCGTTTTTCTGCTGTAACAACAAAAAACCAAATATTCTATCAAGTTAAGTGAAATTTTTTATCGGAGATCCTCAGTCCAAAATGGATACGTACATTATAACCTTTTTTTTCAATATTTTCATTTTTAATGTCTTGATTAAACTGTACAAGTACCCAAATTTATGAATTAAAGTAAGCAAAGATGGCAATTCACGGTGAAATCGTTTAGGAAGACACGGTTTTACGTGACCCCCCCTCCCCCATCAGATTCTGCGACCATTAGAGTAGAAAAAAAAATGATTTTTTTTTCTACTTTTTTGATATTACACGTCAGAAGGATCAACGGTTCCGACAATACTATGGTGGTTAGTTTCGTATTTTTTTTACTTATGAATTTCGTATTTATTATAACAGAGCCAATTCCTTATTGAGTATTATATTGTACCTAATACATAGTAGTGATTTCAAAAGTTTTAATAAATAAAATTACTTGAGTGCCATCAGCTAGAATCGAAATCAAAACATTTAGCACTCCAGCTATGGCTCCTACAGAAATGCAGAAAATTCTATGTAGCTTAATTGCCATATATATATATATATATATATATATATATATATATATATATATTCAAAACTCTACCTAGCTAGCTAGCTCTACTAGCATATCTACCACTGGCAAAATAAATACTGAAAATTATATATATATATATATATATATATATATATATATATATATTTTAAATATGTGTCTGTATATATATATATATATATATATATATATATATATACAGACACATACTTAAAATATATATATATATATATATGTATATACACACACACACATACATGAAATATATATATATATATATACACACACACATACATGAAATATATATATAAATATACACAAACACGAAATATATATATATATATATATATATATATACACACACATACATGAAATATATATATATGTATATATATATATATATATACACACACACACATACATGAAATATATATATATATATATATATATATATATATATACACACACACATACATACATGAAATATATATATATGTATATATATATATATATATATACACACATACATACATGAAATATATATATATGTATATATATATATATATATATATATATACACACATACATGAAATATATATATATATATATATATATATATATACATATATATACACACATACATGAAATATATATATACACACACACATACATGAAATATATATATATACACACATACATGAAATATATATATATATATATATATATATATATATATATATACACACATACATGAAATATATATATATATATATATATATATATATATATATACATATATATACACACATACATGAAATATATATATACACACACATACATGAAATATATATATATACACACATACATGAAATATATATATATATATATATATATATACACACATACATGAAATATATATATATATATATACACATACATGAAATATATATATATATACACACACACATACATGAAATATATATATATATACACACACACATACATGAAATATATATATATATATATACACACACACATACATGAAATATATATATATATATACACACACACATACATGAAATATATATATATATATATACACACACACATACATGAAATATATATATATATATATACACACACACATACATGAAATATATATATATATATATACACACACATACATGAAATATATATATATATATATATACACACACATGAAATATATATATATATATATATATACACACACACATACATGAAATATATATATATATATATATATATATACACACACACACATACATGAAATATATATATATATATATATATACACACACACATACATGAAATATATATATATATATATATATACACACACACATACATGAAATATATATATATATATATATATATATACACACATACATGAAATATATATATATATATATATATATATACACACATACATGAAATATATATATATATATATATATATATACACACATACATGAAATATATATATATATATATACACACATAGATGAAATATATATATATATATACACATACATGAAATATATATATATATATATATACACACATACATGAAATATATATATATATATATACACACACACACATACATGAAATATATATATACACACATACATGAAATATATATATATATATATATATATATATATACACACATACATGAAATATATATATATATATATATATATATACACACATACATGAAATATATATATATATATATATATACACACATACATGAAATATATATATATATATATATATATACACACATACATGAAATATATATATATATATATATATATACACACATACATGAAATATATATATATATATATATATATACACACACAGACATGAAATATATATATATATACACACATACATGAAATGTATATATATATACACACATACATGAAATGTATATATATATACACACATACATGAAATGTATATATATATACACACATACATGAAATATATATATATATACACACATACATGAAATGTATATATATATACACACATACATGAAATATATATATATATACACACATACATGAAATATATATATATATATATATATATATACACTTGTGCCCGATATTATTCATACCCCCCCCCCTCGAAAATGGAGTTTATTAGGTGTAACTTTGTAAGAATTTATTGTTTACGTCCATATTGATATGTATTCTTAATAAACCTCTTCTGATCATTTTCGTAATTTTAAAATCTCGGGATACTTGTAATAAAAGAAATATACAGCTATTTATAAATCTGCAATGTTCAAAAATAATCATACCCCCTTATTTTTTCAGTATTAATCGAGTTTCTGACTGTTTGTTTCCTGTTTGATTCTTATTTTTAATGCTTTTATACAACCTTTGATTAATTTCATTTCGTTTTTTGCATTTTTCAGAAATTAAAATGATATCAACTGAAAACCAATAAAAGAATAAAAATTATTAGAATGGGGAAGAAAAAAGAGCTTAGTAATGATCTTAGGACTAAAATTGTTAACTCACATAAGGATGGTTTAGATTACAAGTCAATTTCCAAGAAATTTGAGGTCCCTACAGCAACAGTACAGAGCATCATCAAAAAATTCCAGAGCCACCACACAACAAACAACTTGATTGGTAGAGGAAGGAAAAGGAAACTGTCTGCTAGAGCCACCAGGAATATTGTAAGAAGTGTTAATGCAAATCCAGCCACCACTACTAAGGACATTTTAGAAAATCTGGAGTCTTCTGGCATAAAAATATCAAAGCAAACATTGCAAAGGACTCTGCATGAAAATGGTCTGAAAGGAAGAAGACCAAGAAGGACTCCATTGCACACCGTACAACACCTTGCAGTACGTCTAAAGTCTGCTAGGACCCATGTGAATTCTCCAGAGTCCGTTTTCTCAAGTATTTTGTGGACTGACGAAACAACAATTGAATTGTTTGGCCATATGGATGCTTCTTATGTTTGGAAGAAGAAAGGAGAAGCTTACAACCCAAAGAACACCATACCCACGGTGAAACATGGTGGTGGTAGCCTAATGTTTTGGGGCTCCTTTTCGGCTAGTGGTCCAGGTAGTTTGGTCAAGATAGATGGAACCATGAAGAAGGAGCAATATTTGGAGATACTCCAGAAAAACATTAGACAGGATGCGGAGAAGCTCTATTTAGGACCAAACTGGGTCCTTCAACAGGATAATGATCCAAAACATACTGCCAAAATAGTCAATAAATTGTTTGAGCATAATCAAATTAATGTTTTGGAATGGCCTAGCCAGAGTCCCGACCTGAACCCTATCGAAAACCTCTGGCACATATTGAAAACTGAGGTTAAAAAGCGGAAACCTAGAAATTTGAGGGATTTGGAGAACTACAGCATTGAAGAATGGTCAAAAATCAGTGTTGATGCTTGTAAAAACCTTGTTGATAAATATCCAAAACGGTTACAGGCAGTTATTAAGAATAAAGGGCATGCTATTGACTATTAGTAAGAGAGGTATGAATAATTTTGAACTAGTGCCATTATTGTTTTTCTTTGTATAATGTTTCAAACTTGCATAATTTATTTATTTGTTGAGTTTATATTAAATGCTTATGCTTGATTTATTGTTTGAAATCCCTTTAATATTGTCTACCTTCTGGTTTGAGCAATATTCTTATAGAAAGCTCAAATATCCGAGAGGTATGAATAATATCGGGCACAAGTGTATAATATATATATATATATATATATATATATATATATATATATATATACACACACACATACATGAAATATATATATATATATATATACACACACATACATGAAATATATATATATATACACACACATACATGAAATATATATATATACACACACATACATGAAATATATATATATATACACACACATACATGAAATATATATATATATACACACACATACATGAAATATATATATATATACACACACATGAAATATATATATATATACACACATACATTATATATATATATATACACACACATACATTATATATATATATATATATATACACATACATGAAATATATATATATATATACACATACATGAAATATATATATATATATATACACATACATGAAATATATATATATATATATATATACACACATACATGAAATATATATATATATACACATACATGAAATATATATATATATATACATACATGAAATATATATATATATACACATACATGAAATATATATATATATACACATACATGAAATATATATATATATACACATACATGAAATATATATATATACACATACATGAAATATATATATATACACATACATGAAATATATATATATACACATACATGAAATATATATATATATATATACACATACATGAAATATATATATATATACACATACATGAAATATATATATATATATACACATACATGAAATATATATATATATATACACATACATGAAATATATATATATATATACACATACATGAAATATATATATATATATATACACATACATGAAATATATATATATATACACATACATGAAATATATATATATATACACATACATGAAATATATATATATATATACACATACATGAAATATATTATATATATATATACACATACATGAAATATATATATATATATATATATATATACACACATACATGAAATATATATATACACATACATGAAATATATATATACATATATATATATATATATACACACACATACATGAAATATATATATACACATACATGAAATATATATATACACATACATGAAATATATATTATATATATATATATATAGTGTATACACACATGCATGAAATACATATATATATACACACATGCATGAAATACATATATATATATATACACATACATGAAATACATATATATATATACATACATGAAATATATATATATATATATATATACACATACATGAAATATATATATATATACACATACATGAAATATATATATATATACGCATACATGAAATATATATATATACACACGTACATGAAATATATATATATACACATACATGAAATATATATATATACACATACATGAAATATATATATATATATATACACATACATGAAATATATATATATATATACACATACATGAAATATATATATATATATATACACATACATGAAATATATATATATATACTCATACATGAAATATATATATATATACTCATACATGAAATATATATATATTACACATACATGAAATATATATATATATATACACATACATGAAATATATATATATATATATATATACACATACATGATATATATATATATATATATATACACATACATGAAATATATATATATATATATATATACACATACATGAAATATATATATATATATATATATACACATACATGAAATATATATATATATATACACTTACATGAAATATATATATATATATATATATACACATACATGAAATATATATATATATATATATACACATACATGAAATATATATATATATATATATACACTTACATGAATATATATATATATATATATATATATACACATACATGAAATATATATATATATATATATATACACTTACATGAAATATATATATATATATATATATATACATACATGAAATATATATATATATATATATATATACATACATGAAATATATATATATATATATATATATATATACATACATGAAATATATATATATATATATATACACATACATGAAATATATATATATATATATATATATATACTCATACATGAATATATATATATATATATATATACACATACATGAAATATATATATATATATATATATATACATACATGAAATTATATATATACATATACACATACATGAAATATATATATACATATACACATACATGAAATATATATATATATATACATATACACATACATGAATTAATATATATATATATATACACATACATGAAATATATATATAATATATACATATACACATACATGAAATATATATATATATATATACATACATGAAATATATATATATATATACATACATGAAATACATATATATACACATACATATACATGAAATACCTATATATACACACATACATATACATGAAATATATATATATATATATATACACATACATGAAATACATATATATACACATACATATACATGAAATACCTATATATACACACATACATATACATGAAATATATATATATATATATATACACATACATGAAATACATATATATACACATACATATACATGAAATATATATATATATATATGAAATTATATATATATATATATGAAATTATATATATATGAAATTAT
>NC_136499.1:125640520-125643418 GCF_053919585.1 Euprymna scolopes | reverse complement strand
CCAAACGAAGTAGAAACGAAAGTGAGGAAGAAAGAATGGAAAGATTGGAAGCTAATAGACTAAGAGTTGCTGCAATTCGCTCCAATGAAAACAATTCAGATAGAGAAAGACGTCTAGAACTTAACAGGATACGTCAAAGAGAAAGGAGAGCAAGACTGTCAGATTTGGAAAGAGAAACCCAACGTGAAGCTGACAGAACTAGACATGCTGTAAGGCGGTTAAATTCATCACAAGATGAAATTCAAGAAAGGCAAAGATATGCACTGGAAAGAGAAGCAATATTACGATCGAATGAATTATATGAGGTAAGTAGACGTACACAAGGTGAGTTGAGAGTGGCTCAACGACATCAGAATGAATCGGAAACCCAACGAAGCTTTCGCCTATACCAAGGGCAACAACGAGAGCTGCATGGAGAGAGAGTATGACTTTGCCCCAGCAATTGACAGAAAACGAGGCAGCTAGACAACGAATGACTGCTTTGAGACACCATGAAATAGAACACTGCAATAGAAAAGGATTGCTCTACAACAAAAATGGACTCTCTCACTACAGCTGATATAGGAAAAATGGACAAAGTATGTCAACATTGCTTAGCTGTAAAATTTAAAGGAGAAACCCCTGGTTGTTGTTGTTCTTCTGGCAAAGTTGTGCTTGATAGCTTTCCACCACTGCCTCAGTTGCTTCAAGATTTGCTCTCCGGCAATGGTCCCATCTCTAAAGATTTTCTGCAAAATCTACGCAGTTATAACAATTGTTTTGCAATGACATCATTTGGTCACAAAATTGCGGCAGTACATGGGTGGAATCCTTCTTTAGATTCGAGGCCAGGTTTGCCACCAGATTGGGAGTCTTTTACCACCTGAAGATGAAACAGCAAAGTTTATTCAAGTCTACTTCTTGGATAGTCTGGAAGAGAACTACATAATCGGGGACGTGACAGTAGACTCAATAGAGACATTCTCCAAAGTCTGACTGAATTTTTACATGAGAACAACAGCTTTATTTGTCAGCTGAAAACAACAAAGGAGAGGATTGAAGAAGAACACTTGGTAGAACATAAAGTTGTCATAAGGGAAGACCGAAGGCCGCAAGAAGAGCATCCACGGCGATTCAATGCTCCAACAACAACGTATGAGATTGGAATATTAATGGAGACTGAACCAACAGCTAACCGGGATATTGTCTTGCGTTTTAGAAATGATACATTAAAATGGATCTCCGAACTACATCCCCTCTACGATACTTTAAATGTACCCGTTAATGTACCCCTATGGTTCTCCATCTTACAACATCTACATGAAGGCATCCAATGGGCGAAAAGTTACCCAACAGCAATTTTATTCGTACCATTTAATGACTCGGCCTGGAAACTATTTTCTCTGGTACCGAAGGCTATTTCAACAATGGCTGGTGGATGTGTACTGCAAGATTGAAACAGAACGTTTACAGTTCCTGAGGCGTGAGCAACAGACCCTGAGAGCTGACAATTATAGCAACTTGAGAGATTCAATTCTTAGGGAGGATGGGAATCCAGAACAGTTTGGTCAACGAGTTGTACTTCCGGCAACTTTATACAGGAGGCCCTCGATACATGTTTGAGCGTCAAAGTGATGGCATGGCATATGTTCGGCGAATGGGCCGAGCCAACCTCTTCATCATGTTCACAACAAATCCAAAGTGGACAGAAATTACAGAAAATTGTCTTCAAGGGCAAGACCCTCAGGATCGTCCAGATATTGTTGCCAGGGTTTTCAGGCAGAAGCTAAAAAAGTTACTTGAATTTATTAAAAAGGGAGGATTTGGCAGGTTGAGGGCTTTCCTGTACAGTATTGAATATCAAAAAAGAGGACTGCCGCATGCACACATCCTCACCTGGCAGGCCCCAGAGGACAAACTTCTACCAGAAAAAATGGATCTCTGCATATCTGCAGAGATCCCTGACAAAGAGGAAGATCCTGATCTTCATGCTAAAGTGATGGCACATATGGTGCATGGACCTTGTGGACCATTTAATCCAAATTGTCCATGTATGATTGACAACAAATGTTCCAAAAAATACCCAAAAGAATTTCTTCAGTGTACCAAGCAAGGCCAAGACTCTTACCCCAAGTACAGGCGAAGAAAACCAGAAGATGGAGGCCAGACTGGTACAATAAGGATGAAGAGAAATGGTCGGTATGTTAATCAAGAAATAACAAACCAGTGGATTGTTCCGTACAACAAGGTCCTCCTTCAGCAGTTCAACGCTCACATTAACGTAGAAATTTGCAGCTCGATCCAAAGCATCAAATATGTCCTCAAATACGTGAATAAAGGATGTGATCAAGCAGTGTTTGAACTACAAAGAACTGATGGAGCAGCTAACCAACAAGGCCAAGTACAAAGTCACATTGTGGATGAGATCCAGCAGTTCCAGAATGCAAGGTATGTCGGCAGTTCAGAGGCAGCCTGGAGGATATTGGAACATCCCATCCATGAACATTTCCCTCCAATTGTACAACTTTCTGTTCATCTTGAAAATGGGCAGCGTGTCATGTTCTCAGCTGATACTGCTCTGGAACGAGCCCAAGGTCCACCGCCTGCCACAACTTTGACAGCATTTTTCAACTCTGCCATGAGGATGACTTTGCAAGGGGTCTCAAATACGTAGAAGTCCCTGAGTTTTACACTTGGAACAAATCGACAAAGAAATGGATGAGAAGAATGCGTGGGGTACAAGTTGAAGGTACTGAAAATGATGATGTATGGAAGGCACCATGCATTGGGAGAATCTACACGATTAGTCCAAAAGCAGGGGAGTGTTATTTCTTACGCCTGTTGCTCAATGAGGTTGCTGGTCCAACTTCATTTCAAAATTTGCGAGCATACAATGGTCAGGTGTTTGAAACATACAGA
>NC_136499.1:125558020-125635520 GCF_053919585.1 Euprymna scolopes | reverse complement strand
CGGATAAAATACTGTTAAAAACTCGCTCAATATATGTTACCGTGACATAGGTTGACATATATTCGGCGGGTTTTTAATAGTATGTTGTATAGTTTTTTATTTATAACACCTTATCCCAAACTTACCGTGTTAAAGAGAGAATCAGACGCCATCTTGAATTTTCGAATACATCGGTAAACACTATGTTTTTCGAGGTGAATAAACATGTTACATTGAATAAAAACACGAAAAATATTTGGTAGAAAAGTAACTTATCTTGCCTTTGATAACATTTATTTGTTATATATTTGTTTTTGACAACTTTTTCGAATCTATGTGTACAGTAATACAAACCCAATTACGTTAATGAAATGAATTGTACTTATTTACTATGCCTCCCCACGGGACAGAGTTAGACACCAGGGTCGTTTTTTAACGTGGAGAAAAGGTACAAAAATAAAAATTGTCTCAGTCGTGAAGGATTTCTCCTCCACCGAAAGAGAACAAGAAATAGAATGCAGCATCTGGAGAACAGATACTACACTTTGATCTGGTCCCGAAGGCCAAGACTGTTTAAGACCACGAGTGAACGCGCGTTTTTTTTTTTTTTTTTAGTTGAGTTTCATATATATATATATATATATATATATAAAAAAAGTATTTTTAAATTTTATCTTTCTAGCTTTAAAAAAAAGTTTTAAAATTTTATCAGCCGGCATAATTTATTTTTAAATATTGAAAAATTTCAGGAAAATTAATTTTTGTTAGATTTTTAAACGTGTGTCAACAGCTTAAAAAAATCGTGTTTTAAAGAGTCGATGTTGTCTCGCATTTTCATTAGTTTTGTATGCTGTAAAAATTTTTTTTTTAATATTAGCAATTTATTTGAAGCTTCTTCTTTTGAATGGTAAAACATTTAGGATGATAATATTGAATTAAATTATAGTTACATCGTGTTAAATACAGGGGGGGGGGAGCACGTTAAAACTTACTTTGCTGAATGGAGATGGTGTAAAATCTTTTTTTTTTTTTTACTGCATTATAATTCTTTATCTTTCGGAAATGAAAATACTGTCACTTTTTGGTCCTTTACGATAATTTCCTCAGCAAGTTGGAACGATGCACCGTGAAGGCATTTTAATAAAAAAAGAAATATTACACTGACTTCAAGACGTTACGAATGCCTACCGGTGACTACCGGTGTCACCGGTATGGACTATCCGTGATGACGTCAGCAGATTAAATTATTTTTGCTCACCGGCCATCTTGTCTTTTAAGACGGTCTTGGTATAAAGCATTTATAATATTTGCTAATAATTTTTTCCTCTGAGGAGATATGTAGACATCGAAAAACCTCTAGGTTAAAGAGATATACTTATTGAAAAGTATTCTTTGTTTTGCCTGCAATAAAAATTCTAGATTTGAAATTTAACCGTTTCACATCATAAAATTTAAATAAGTAAATTATGATTTAATTTAATTTATATTTAACATATGTGAGTCTAGCAACGTTGGGAGATTCCAGTTATTTTCCGCTAGTTGTGAGCTTTTATAAGTTAAACCTAAATAGCATTTAAGCTGACACATCAAACTTGTTATCAGCAAACACTCTAATAACATACATCACGACAGCTTATTGAAAAAATTATGTCATCCCACCTGGATAACTAGTAATATGGAAACATTTTGATACTAGTGTAGTTTGCGAACCAGACGTATCTAAACATCTGCTCAGGTTTACCCGAAGGAAAATGCAGAACGTCAAATAGATCAGCCAATCAGACAGTAGCAACGAACGTGATTACCCAATGAAAAGTCACAAAAGTGCCAGACGACTTTTGGATAAATATTGGACGAGAATAAAGAAAAATAAAATTAGTTACCTATAAATAATGGTATATAACACTAAACAAATTGAGAATATCCTAGCCTTCTATAACAGATTCTTCCTCAACGGAAAAATGAAAGATCAAAATAGATGGCTGTTTGCCCCCCCCCCACACACACACACAGACAAAAAAAGTCTTAAGGAAAAAAAAAAAACGTGCTTCTATTTAGTACAAAAATCTTGCACAAATCATGAAAAAATGTTTTAACTTTTATGATAAAAACAAAACAAAAAAAAAATCTTTCTTGCATAAATTTTTTTTAAAATGGTCGAAAGTCACTCTTGACAAAAAAAAACACTATTACAGTAGTAAAAAAAAAAACATGTTGCCTTAGTACACAAAACTACTAAAAACTATGAAAAAAAACAAAATTTTTTTTTCATTTTTCTTGCATAAAGAAAATTAAAAAAACTGGTTGATAGTTGCTGACAATTATGACGGTACGTTTTTTTTTGTTTTTTTTTTTTAAAGTTTTCCATTTATTTTTTATTAGTTCTTTTTTAAATTATAATTCGTATCCAATGAATTTTGCTATTTTCTGTTTCAGTAGCGTTTTATTTGACCAAAACGAGCATTTATACCTCACTCACATTACAGTCCAGACCTTGTTCACTGTAACTTTTGCTTATTCCGTAAGTTCAAGGACAACCTTAGAGGCTGTCATTATGAGACAACTGAGGAGATGAAAGAGGCTGTGAGAAGGGTCATTGGCACACTCACATAAGAGGACTTTTATGGGGCCTTCCAAAAGTTGTTTTAACGGTACAACAAGTGCATTGCAGCTGGAGGAGATTACTTCAAAGAGGACTTAAGTTTCATGTGTGCACTATCAATAAAAGTATCCAAACAAAGAAAGTCTGGAAACTTATTGAAAGCACCTCATAATTTACTTTGATTACCATATGACTCCCTTCTTGATGAAGATCTATGAATTTTTCTCCCCACCCCCACCCCGTTTTAATTACGGACTCTACTTTTGTACAAGTAGTATCCCCCGAAAAGGTCTCTAGTTACTTTCTACTGACTGAAACATGGTCATGAATGTGTAATGACATACAGACGTTTATGTAAAACATTTGTAAAGTGTGTATATATATATATATATATATATATATATATATATAATATGGGATATTGACAGGTAATACCGCTCTGGGACAGATTGGGCCTGGGAGTAGCAACAACTAAGGAGTAATTCCATACTCAGTTTCTTGCCACCAGATATCCTTTAAGGCCATCCAGAACCTGAGTGACAAAACATAGTACACTCTCAAGCCTTAGCAGTAGACCATGCATTATTATTTGTCACAAGAAAATGATCACAGATGATTTGCATGTTAAATTGGCAAATTAACTGCTTGTATGTTGGATTTCTAATTTTAGAATGAAAGCGGAACTCAATTTCGAGAAAATGCAAGATGGCGCAAGATAATTTCTTTGATTTCCACTTCGGTAATTCCCATTCTGATCTGAGCTAATTTGAAACGCGCTTAAATCCTGAAAAGTTGGTGGAGATGTCAATTTCAGGCAATTTTAACAATCTGATTCACATTAGTGCACACAAATTTAATCGACAAATTTACGAGCGAAACTCATCTGTGGATGATGCAACTGAGGCTTTTTTTTTTTTTTTTTTAATATCTGAATTAGCTCTACCTATCCGGTCTTGCCGACAGAAAAATGGTGGAGAATAAAACAACTCCAAGAAGTATGATGGATGATAATTACTAAACCACGCGGCTAAGCTCGCAGGACTACTAAATGTATCACTTTTATGTAGATGTTAGCCACGTGGTAGAGGTTTAGGCTTCTTATCACGAGGTGCCGATTTCGAATCTCGCTAGATTCAGCCACTCTGATTCGTGGACGACGAAACACGTGTCAGTGGATAATTATATTTAAAAAAAATATATATATATATATATATATATATATATTTATGTGTATGCGTCTGTATTTATGTGTATGTATGTATATGTATGTGTATATATGTATTTGTAAGTATATGTATGGGTGTGTATGCATGAGTCATGTATATGTATGTATGTGTGTGTGTGTGTGTGTACCTGTGTGTATATATATATGTGTGTGTGTGTGTGTGCGCACACACACACATATATAATGCCGTGTGTGTGTGTATATATATATATATATATATATATATATATATAAGTACAGAATAGTTACAAAACACCTTCCCTATGTTAAGAATGGGCTTCAAATTACATTATTTCAGCATGGTACCTTCTCTGCATTAGTACCAAATTATTTATTGAAGCAAACTGGTCATAAACTATAACTAATTTTGTTAAGGAAATTAGTTAATTTATTCATAAAATCATTGGATGTAAAGATCATCCAAAACTGTCAATTCTTTATATACAATATATGCTAGATTTGTAGAGGATTTAAAGATTTTAGTGAATAACGGAAATAAACTGATGATAGTTTTGAAGGTTAGTTTTATCACCAGAATTCTTGAAAATTGGTATCACAGAAGCGATTTTCCAGCAAGAATTGTCAAAGTATTTGTTGTAAAGTTCGGAGAGGATAGGGGCCAGCTCAGCAGAGCACTTCTTTATTACTATAACCGAGATAAGATCAGGCTCACATGCTTTGGGAGTGTCATGTATTTTTATGATGTCCCGGATAAGGGAAGAGGTGATGGTCATATCATCAAGTGTGGCTTCAGTCAGTAAAGTTGAATCACTGGACAAATAGTTCAGGCTTTATTAGTCGTCATGCAAATGATATTGTGATTGGATAGCGGGAGAAAAATTAAAGGATTAAAACTACCCCTTTGTTTACACATGAACCAAAATGCATTCTGGTGGATTTTTTTGTAACTATTTTTTATTTATTTTATTACTTTAGTTTTATTGTTTTACATGTTGTATTGCTTTTTCTTTATTTCAATAAATATTCAATTAATAAATAAAATAATTATGCGTAATTATCAAAATTACATTCACATGAAAAAATACATATACATGAAGCTTTGTATGGATTTTCAGGAAGAAATGTTCTATGTTGACAATTTAGTACTTGTCTATGAAACAATGGCAGACTTACTTGCTAAGGTAAATGTTATGGGAAATAAGTCTGTGAGTGAATGTTACCAACACCAAAGTGATGATCAGTTGTTGTAGTGTTGAAAAGGTTCTAAAAACAGAAACGTTCCCCTGCTCCGTTTGTAGAAAGAGAGTCGGGGAGGGGGGGTGCAATTAAGTCTTTTACGGTACTTATAAGTATTGGGTACACAAAAAAAATGCAATAGAATAGTCGGTTGAGAGCTGATAGCCAGTTTATAGTCAAGAAGAGTAACGACAATGGAGATTGATGAGAAATCAAATGTGGGCAAAGTATATTTAAATGGAAAAGCGATTGAGACTGTTGAGAAGTTCTGTTAACTTGGTGATACCATTGGAGCACAGGGTGGAGCAGGTACTAGTGTGATTGCAAGAATTTGTAGCTTTTTTTTTATTTTTACCAAGAAGTTACTACTTATCAAGGCCCAGAGGCCACTCAAGGATAAGGGTTAATGAGTGTACAGTAGTCAATGGGAAAAATGTGGTGATCGTTAGTAGTGAAAAATTAGTAAATTGGATTACTTAAGGGGATCGTTTATCAAGAATTTGTTTGCGTTGAACTTGATGACGGCCATATTGTAATCAGTTGGAAAGCAAGAAAACAGAACAGAGTTCCACAGGCATGCAGTTCTAAGAAAGAAGTTTTGTTCATGGAATCTACATTTAGGTTTAGGCACAAATAAAGAGTGGGGAAAATTATTGATAGTGGTTTCAGCTGTTTTTCGTTGAAAGTCAGGCGAAGGGGGGGGGCATAGATTGGAGCTCAGACAAACACTTTCACAAAAATAATGATAAAGCAGAGACAGGCTCGCAACATCTTTTCTGTGGGGAAAAAAGTTGCAGGGAAGTGAAAAGGGCATCCTCTACTAGGCTACAAAGTCTATTTTGAACTCTGTCAAGGCAGGATAAGTTGTTTCTAGCAGCTCCTGTTCAGATGTGGCAACAGTACTCCATCCTTGGACGTACCTGGCTCTTATACAAGTAGAGAATTGCATCAGCAGTGAAATATCTACTGGAGTGGTAGAACCATTTTTCCAGCAACCTTGGCAACGGATTTGATGTAAGTGTTCCATCTTAGATTAGGAGTAAAAGGCAGACCCAGAAACTTGTGAAAACATGGAGCCTTCCCAAAACGAGAACCATTCATTTCAATTAATGCTAGACGGGGATCAGAGCATTGATGATGGAAAGATAGAAGCTTAGTTTTAGATGCATTAAAATTAACCAGCCACCTCTTTCCCCATTACACCACGTCATCAAGATTAGAAGAGAAAGAATCAGAGAACAGTGGATAGAGAGAAGTTCAGGAAACCTCTTTCATTACTAACTAGCAGAGCATTACCTCTACCAACCAAGGGAGGTGTCTATCAGGCATTTGTATGCAGTGTGGTGAAACTTGGTCAGTAAGAATTGAGGACATGTGTTGCATGATAAAAAAATGATATGAGAATGAGATGATGGTTGTGTAATGTGAATGGTTATTTGGAAAAGATGCTGTATGTTAATGAGTTAGAATTTGTCTATGAAACAATTAAAGATTTACTGTCAAGTTAAAGATTTGGAGAAATGCAATGGAAAGGAATGAAAGTGTATCTTCAATAATTACTGCCTTCCATAGTTGTTGTCTCAACATGTTTTGGCCAACTAATTCTCTGGCCGGCTGTGGGTATAACTGAAACTGCTATCTTCAAACAAGGCTCACATGGAACCATAGAGATTTAACGCCTCTATCCACTGCACCACGGGCCCTGAAAGGCAATCAAGGCTGGATTTTTTTGGTCTTATAAATCCAAGTTTTTGTTTTTACCTGGTCTTCCATCACACCTTCTGTACAGAATGGTATTATATATCTTTTATTGGAATCTTTTGAGACGAGTAATTTGTGGTGAAGCAACTACAAAGATGTGGATAACACTTCGCAAATAAATATACAAAATTACTCATTTCAAAAGATTCCAATAAAAAATATACCTTTCAGTACAGACCTGACGATTGAAAGACCTGATAAGAACAAAAACTTGGATTTATTAAATCAAAAAATCCAACCTTGATCGCCCTTCGGGGCCCATGGCACAGTGGATAGAGGCGCTGAATTTCTACGGTTCCAGGTGGCAGTTTCAATCCTACCCAAAGCAGGTCAGAAGTTTAGTTGGCCAAAACGTGAGGAGACAACAACTATGGAAGGCAGTAATTACTGGGGATACAGTTAAGAGACTTAGCATTGCTATCCTCTCGCAATTAACCACCTAAAGAAGGCCAGAGGATGTTGGCCGAATCATGGTGAAACAACAACTATGAAGATGAGGATAGCAGTCCGCAAATAAATAAATAAAAAATTAAAAAATAAATAAATAAATAATTTAGAAATATAAAACAAAGAATTGAAAAAAAAAAAATGAAAAAGAAAAAAAAAAACCCTAACCATATACTACCTACAAGTTCCGAGCGATGATTTGCTGCGGTACAGTTACTGCTTACAACAGCACGTTTAATCAAAGTCAAGTAAACATCTGATGAAGAGATCTTTCTCGAAATATTATATAATACGGACATACCACCAGACCGACTTTCCCAGGTGACCACTGTGCAAATATAAATATATTGCGTATATGAAATATATGAATATGTACACATGTATTTATAAGTTGTATTAATAAAATTTCTCATCTGCTTCAGCTTGTGTCTTTCCGTTACTTCTGCATTGTACCGCTTTCTACAATTCTATTTAACTACATACTATACAATGCTTCAAGCAAACTACACCAATCTCTTAAATAAATAAATAAATATACAAATTACTTATCTTAAGGGATTCCAATAATAAAAAAAAAAAAGAAACAACAATATATAACAGTTTGTGTGCAAAAACATGTCAGACAATGGAGACGGATGAGAACTAAAATGTGGAGAAAATATGTTTGGATGACAAGGCTATTTAGGTTGTTTAGAAGTTTTGTTGCCTTTGTGGTAGCAGTGGAGGACAGGAAGAAACTAGTGCTAATGTGTTAACAGTTAGAAATGGAAAACATAAGGAAAGGATAAATAAAGACCTGGCCAGAGATATGTTAGTTTGGAAATCAATTTCTAAAAGCCATCCAACACATGTCAGCAAGTAAAACAGATTTAATGAAATATGATGGAAAAAAATGGATGAAAGTTCTTGGGTTAGTAGCTGTTGAGTGTTGAGTTAGTCGAGTCAGTTGGCAGAGAAAGATCAAGGAAAACACCCAAGGAAGTGTTAAGGAGAGATTTGAGAAAGAGAGGGATAAATAAAGACCTGGCCAGAGATAAGTTAGTTTGGAGGGCAATTTTTAAAAACCTTTTCACACATGCCACCATGTAAAATGGACGTTAAACCATTGACGATCATTTTTGTTGGGTAGGGCAGGTGAAGTACAATCATTGAAGGATGGTATCTCATCATCCGACTGGATAGACATCAGAAAGGTCATCCAACCTTATAAAATCTTGCCTCAACAAAGTAAATGACTTCCAAAAAAAATAATCGGTTGAATTTCAGGCAATGTAATTTAAAAGTTGGAATAAAAACCTGGCCAGAGATAGTGTGGCTGCCGCTAAATCCATTTTTTCATAGATTAGATGGCTCTTGGTATTTGTGGCCCTTTGCAAATCACAACGCCTGAATATCAAAA
The DNA here is from genome assembly GCF_053919585.1 of Euprymna scolopes. Taxonomy (NCBI): domain Eukaryota; kingdom Metazoa; phylum Mollusca; class Cephalopoda; order Sepiida; family Sepiolidae; genus Euprymna; species Euprymna scolopes. The sequence goes on along the minus strand of NC_136499.1, from coordinate 125,626,910 downwards.
CCTAATAGACCCTTGCTAAATCCGTCACCATAGAATAAGACCTTAAGATAAGGTTAAAAAAGCTAGGAAAATATCATTCTAGTTAGAATAATATCGTAATAATTGCATAAATACAGAGAAATAAGAAAAATAATTACTTAGAAACTAAGATAAGATAGATGCCCTTACATTCGAACAGTGATTTAGCAAAAACATCTTAAGCGAAGCAATACTATGAAAGGGATCCAAGCCTTTTTCAAGATTCAACCCCAGAGAGATCAGGTCACTTAATTCTTGTCCATTCACTCGTGTCGGTCACTTCAATATAATAGCAGTTATTTTTTCTTATGCCCCTAAAAGGGCCAAGGTAAGAATTCAATATATATAAAAGATTGGTCAGGATTTAAGCAGAAAGTAGCAGACAGCCTTGTTTCTTTTTTTTACTCCATGAGTGAATAAATCCGTTCAGGCAAAAATTACTTTCACCATGACAAATGTTTTTGCAAAATTTCTAAAATATCCTCCAAGGTTATCGAGAAAAGTGCAAACACACCAACAGACGAACGATTTGGGGGCAATTTTACCCCTATAATGGCCCTTAGGGGCGTAACCAGAGTTATCCCAGAAAATCCATTCTGGCAAAAATTTTACTTTCACCATGATTAATGTTTATACAAAATTTTAAAAATTCAAGATGTGGTTATTGAGAAAAGTGTAAACAAATGCACAGGAGTGAATTACTAGGTCCAATCTTGCATTTATCGGGGGACCAATAATATATTAAATATTTCTTTAGTCCGTATGACGGTCTTAAAGAAATCTTTTTTATATCGCGTTTCCCGGGTGTTTGGAGGTGTGTGTTGAGCAAAAAAAAAAAAAAAAAAAGTGATAGTAGGCAGGTAGGCTCAAACCTGTACCGCGAAGGAGGAAATTTTTTTTTTTTTTTTTTTTTACACAGTGATCATCGCTTATCAAGGCCCGGAAGCCACTGAGGGATAAGGGTTATTGCAAGTACATTACGTTAGTGTGAAGATTTGATGAAGTGTTTACTTAAGGGGCAGTTCATTAGGAATTTGTTAACATTGGACTTGAAGACATCCAAGTTGTAGTCTGGTGGGAAGCAGGCAGACGGAACAGAGTTCCACAGGTGTGCAGTAATAAGAAAGAAGCCTTTTTCATGGAATCCGCGTTTTGATTTAGGCACAGATATAGAGTGGGGAAAATTTTTCACAGTGGATTCAGCTAGACGGGTGTTTTTCGTGAAAGATTGGCGAGGGGGGACCAGAGATTGAAGTTCAGATGAGCACCTGCCATGGAAATAACGATAAAACAAGGATAGGCTTGCAACGTCTCTTCTGTGGGAGAGAGGTTGCAGGGTAGAGAAAAGGGCATCCCCCACTAAGCCACAAAGTCTATTTTGTACTCTGTCAAGGCAGGATAGATTGTTTTTAGCAGCTCCTGCCCAGATATGGCAAAAGTATTCCATCCTTGGACCTACTTGGCTTTTATATAGATAGAGAATTGCATTGGTAGTGAGATATCTTCTGGAGCGGTAGAAGGATCCCACCATTTTTACAGCGACCATGGCAACAGACTTGATGTACGTGTTCCATTTCAGATCAGGAGTAAAGGTCAAGCCCAGAAGCTTGTCAAAACACGGGGCCTCACCCAGACGAGAGCCATCCATCACAATTGATGCCAGATGGGGATCAGAGCATTGATGATGTAAGGATAGGAGTTTGGTTTTGGACGCATTAAAGGTAACCAGCCACATCTTCCCCCACTGAACCACGCGCTCGAGATCAGAGGAGAGAGAATCAGAGAGAACTTTGTCATTTACAGCCTTTGATGTGTTGCCGTAGATGGTCGTGTCATCAGCATAGATGTCAACGAATAACGTGCAAAAAAAACTGACGTCTTTGCTGTTGCGTCCATTGCCAAATCAGAAGTGGCGAATATTTAAAATAGGCTAGTCAATCGAAAACAGGGGATGACTTTCGAAAATAGTGGTGAAAAAAGCGACTCCTCGCTGTAGAAAGTGGCCAATTGAGGGTGAAGGAATTAATGTTTTTAGCCAACTTTTCGATATTTGTTGTCCGAAGTTTCAAAACAATATCAATTTCATGAAAATCCGTCGCCTCTGTCAAAAGTTTTAGGCAGACATACAAACATACATACATCTAAACAGACAGGTGAGATTTATATTATAAACTAGGGGTAGGGATGGGGGGGGGGTAATCAAAACATAAGAATAAGCGAAGTAAATATTTTAAAATATTAAATAAAAATTAAATCTATATATATATAAAAGCGAAAATCTATGCATGTATGTATGTATGTGTGTAGGTTTGTGTGCCTGCTAAAAACTTTTGACAGACACAGCGAAAATTTACAAAATTGGTACCATATTGAAGCCCCATCCTTCACTCGAAAAATTGGCCAAAAACGTTCATTTTTTCATCCCGAAATCGACAATTTTTGACAGGGGAAGAGGTCAACAAAAACGGTCTTCTCGTGGCAACGACCGGTTCTACGCATGCGGCAGATGACGTCATGACCTGATTTACTTTAAATAGTTGAAAAACTGAACAAATTTCATGTACGTCGCGTTAGCTCAGTCGATTAGCACGTTGGTTCATTATTTAAATGTTTTGGGTTCGAATCGTGATGCGAGATGTCTTTTTTTTTTTTTTTTCTTCAATTTTTTAAATTTAAATATTGAACCAGTGTTATTTAAGCCATTTTTCACGTAACGTTCTTTTTCTGTCTTTTTTTTGTTTTTTTTTAACTTCGCTTATCCACCCCCCGACCACGCACCTAGGTACCCACCGATTTTTTAAATTTTAACATCGAAACAGGCTTATTTAAGCCATTTTTCATGTGTTCATTTTTCTGTTTTCATCGTTCGTTTGCCTTATGTTAGCTTTTTTTTGTTTTTTTTCTTCAATGTTTTGATTACCCCCCGCCCACGCTTAATTAAAACACTTTCTTTTTTACTTTGCTTATAACAAACAAACCTACGTCGTCATCGTCGTCGTCACGCTCGACGACTTCCGGGCGCGCATCTGTCAATTTGGTTCTTACTTAAATAAATTCAAACATCTTTCACTAATTCATTCTGGCTGGCCGATTTTATTTTCAAACTTTGTCTCAGGGCTTCGGGTTCGATCCTAGCCACCCCCCAACCCCCGATTTCTTTTTTATTTAACACCACACACACCTACAAACACCCGGGCAATGCCGGGTATTCCCACTAGTATTATATAAAAAAAGTTAAAACTTAAAAAAAAAAAAATCGAGAAAAAAAAAAAAAGAGGGGGTGAAGGAATTAACGTTTTTGGCCAATTTTTCTGTATTTGTCGGGCGAAGGATTGGGCTTTAAAATGATACCAATCTCGTGAAAATCCGTGAACCGTGCCGAAAGTTTTTAGCAGATATACAAACACACACACATTTTCACTTTTATTTATATATATATATATATATATATATATATATATATATAGAGAGAGAGAGAGAGAGAGGGAGAGAGAGACTAGCAGGGCTACCCGGCGTTGCTCGGGATAGTATAAAAAATGAGAAAATTGAATTTGGTTTTGTAATATATTTGTTATTCTTATGAGAGAGGAATTTTGTATGTTTATGTATCATTTGTTATTTCGAACAAAAGAATATTTTTTGTATATATAGATGTGTCTGGTGTCGCTGTCATGTCTACCTTTCTTTTGTATTTTATTTGTATTTTTATGTTTATAAAATATCTTTTTTTGTACATTTTGTATTGCATTTATGTTGTTTGTGTATTTATTTTTACTGTAGTTTTCACAGCTGCATATGTACATGAATAAAATTATTCTAAAGCAAAATTCAAGCAGTTGCTAGTTCTCTCACGCATATCAGGAGGCTAAAGAACCACAGACAAGTTAGTTTAGAAGTCATGCCATAACGTAAAATGGATGCTCAAACAATGATGAGAGATTATCTTAGAGATTAAGCATTAAGTGCCTAAAAAAGATAATATGCATTTTTTTTTTTAATTATAAACAATACCTAAATAAATCACCGGCTCTTTTGTTTAATGGAGTGGTTGATCAGATCCATCTCGTAGTAGAAATTTTCATAAAATCCTGATGAACAACTTTGAAGCCTAAACAAGTTTTCTGTTAGGAAAAAAAAAAAAAAAATCCAAATTACGCCCCCCCCCCTTCCTTTCTAAAAGAAGATAACAACCAATAAAAGAATTGATGATCAGAAAGTTATTTTGCCTTCAGTAACATACGATCGCCTTTTTTAATAAAGTGTAACATTAACCAACACTGCCATGATTGGATTCTTGCAGCCTAAGGTGAAAAAAAAATAAATCAGCTCCGTTTTTTTTTTTGTTTTCAGGGTCGAACATTTCAAATCAAAATCACTCAAGTGGAAATCAAAGAAATTATCTTCCGCCATTTTGTTTGGTGGTTGAAATTGAAGTTTCACACTGTAAATTCAGAAATCTATCTTTCTATAAAAGTGAACGTGTCTGTATGTGTGTGTGTGTATTTCCCTACGCAATAACTGTCAACTTTTAGTCTACAGACTTGAAATTTGAAATACAAGATACTGAAATTTGGCTGTTAAGGGGTCAAAGTTCAACAATTTGAACTTTGAGAACTCTACCAAACTCCTCCGACAATTTTGGGTCTAAACACTTGAAATTTTAGATATAGGTTCCTTGGACATGGATCTAACTTAATAACTTGATTTGAGCCTAAAACAAATATTAAGGGGTCATAATAGGGGTCAGAGTTTAAAAAATTGGCCGTAATTTTTTTTGTGTTTTTTTTTTTTTTTGCTCAACATACACCTCCAAACACCTGGGCAACACCGGGCTGAAATGCTAGTCCAACCTAAAAACGGATGATCATATGCAGATCATTTTTTGCAGTATCATTCAACCAATAAAAAGAGAATGTACAGGGGAGGAAGAGCCTGTACTATCAAATGCAAATCAAATCCTGCGTTTGAACAAGTGCATTTGATGCACGGAACAGAATAGACATAGGTTGCGACAACAGTATTGATCCTCAGCGAAAAACCTAATGTTGTATTGCCCAAAATTTTATGTACGTGTTGCCATCACCATCTTTAATAGAAATTTTGATTCTTATTAAAAATGACCAGGATTTTCTTAGCCGCAAATTTGTTCTAAGGCTTATTTTGTATCAAACTTCCTTTCCTTTCTAAATCAATAGGAAATGTGCTCCACACGAACATTCGATATATGTATAATATTTAAAGGGAAGGAGGGGTGACCGTTGTCATTCACCTCTTCATCTTCACAAGACCTTGTTTTATCCTATCTATCTCTCACTCTGCATACATATATATATATATATATATATATATATATATATATATATATATATATATAGATATAGATACTAGCAAAAGTACCGGTCGTTGACTGGGTTCAAAAACAGCCTACAGAAAATGGACTCTGATTTCTGAAAGTATGATAGGTTATGAAAAGGAAGGCTTGTAAAGAGATAGTTTCAAATTTGGGGGTATCGAAACCCAAGCAAAATATGATGAAAGTAAAAATAAAATAGATAAACCCCATAATTTATTATAATATACCTGTTCACACTGAAACATTTATCACAATATTCTGTCAATCTATATTAAAAAAACCTTGTTAAACTTTGTGACATATTTCGATTCTATGGAGGTCAGGCGCGAACAAACACCCCATAATTTTATTATATCATATTTCTTCAAACTGAAACATAATTATCAAAGTATACTTACGCAGATAGATATGAAAAGTCTTTATTAAAGTTTGTGCCTATTTCCATTCTGTGGAGGCCAGGCGTGAACACAGACCCCACAATTTTATTATACCATCCCTATTTAAGTTAAAACATACTTATCAAAGTATTATTATGTATATCTACATTTGTAAACCTTTTTTTTTTTTTTTTTTTTTTAATTTTTAAATTTTTTTATTTCCATACTTTGTGGACCAGGCACAAACGCAGACCCCACAATTTTAATGAACCACCGTTCTGCTAGATCAAACATACCCATTCCTGTGTCTCGATACATCTTCTATCATTATATGTAATCAGTTTTTTTAAAAATAGTCAACCATATAAGAGCCTATTCGTGACCAGACGCACACACACACACACACACACACATACAGCTTTATATTATAGATATATATATATATATATATATATATATATATATATATATATGATTTTCAGAATGTGAGAGATTGTGTCATGGCTCTTGTGGGCTGCGACGTTGTTTGGCTATGGAATTTATTATATATATATATATATATTTTTTTTTTTTTTCAGAGGAGAAACAATCAATGAATTTAACGAGGTTCATACAAGAGTACTCAATACCGAAGTAGAGTAAGGTATATATATATATATATATATATATATATATATATATATATATATATATATATATATATATATTAGTATGTTTCGGTCAGCCAGTTACAAGTAACTAGATACCATAACATAGACTCTACTTTGGTATAAGTAGCATTGCCTGAAGAGGTTTCTAGTTACTTGCAATTGACTGACCGAAACATGCTCATGAATGTGTAGTGACATATAAATGCTTATGTAAAACAAATAAAAAGTATAAAGATGATATAGATGTTACTTTTGAAACGCCCTTTGTGTGTACGTGTGTACATACATAAGAGGCGTTCCAAAAGTAATGCTTCCTATTTTTTTTTTATTATTCTGTTTGTATGGATCAGAGGAAATTGCATTGTTATGATTACTGAATTTATGAATTCATGACTTGAAAGTTTCACTTCTGTTGCAGATATTGACAGTGTGGGACTCTAAGAAAGCAATCCCTGTCGTGAAAGTGCGTCAGAAGCAGAGATGCGTCAGTAAATTCCTGATAATAGTGCACCGAGAGTGGTGGTGATTATGTAGAAAAATAAATCCTGGAGTACAAAAGATCGCTTTTTTTTAATAGTGCCACTGTTGTCTTCGTAGCTTTTCAACATTTTTAGTTTAAAAAAAAAATGGGAAGCTTTGCACCATGAATATCTGCAACAGAGAGATGAAACTTTCAGCTCATGAATGCATAAGTTCAATCATCATAACGCAATTTGCAATCTCCTTTGATCCATCCGGGCAGAATAAAAAATAGGAGGCATTACCTTAGGAACACCCCCTCGCACATAAATAAAAAAAATTTTTAAAAATACAGGTAAAACGAAAATGGAAATAAAAATAGTCCCAGACAACACCGGTTAAATACAGCTACAAGATAAAATAGAGAAAAAAAAAATGAGGGTGGGGGTAAACAAGTAGCAACAGAAATAATTTTTTTCAATTACTATCACTAACGTCTTGAAAAACTAAACAAAACCTGCTGATTGTTCTTTTAACATGAAACCCAATGTTATGTTCAGACCCGTAGAGTGGACTATGATTAAGAACTCGCTCGTCTTTTTAATCATAGCATTGAACACGTTGAAAATAACGTTTTGAATGGAGACCAATTCATTGGTTTTCTTAAAATAGAAACGATTTTCTATTCATAGTTAATCATATAAAAATTACGTATTTAAACAAAAAAAATTAAATGTACCACCAAATTTGGTTATGTTGAATTGTATATATAACGTAGTACAATTAGTATATTAATACTTACACACAACCATGTTCGAAAAATACAAAATCAGAAATGACAAATACATGATTATATACCCACAAGCACTTATAGCAAGTAAAACCACATAAAAACGTTTATATTTTCTTATTTTATTTGTTTATTTTTTTTTTCATTATCGGAACAAATTGGAACGAGACACTGCTTGCTTTTATGAAATTGCAGAATGTAAATAAATCACTGTATTTAGCCTGACGAATTCCTTTACTGAATTGAAGCAAATACTTTTGCGTAGCTCACTTGTCACATGTATGTTTTCTAATACGCAGCTAGACACATGTGTTGAAGATTGTTGAAGTAAATACCGAAACAATAATTATCTATTCAATATATTATGGTAGAATATAAATTTTATTAAATACGGCACATTACAACGACAGATACTTAAACGTATCGCGTTGAAATGAAACCATTTATATTTGCTTTTGTAGAACCTACGATCGACCACCTTTTTTTTTTTTTTTTGTAAACTTATATTATGTACGCACACGATAATTATGGTAAGAATTCAACGTGATGGATGGAAATGAAAAAAAAAATAGACAATTTTTATACATCTTCAACATTTCGTCTTTATTTCAAGATGATTGATTTGAAAAAGATACATAGCATATATATATATATATATATATATATATATATATATATATATATATATATATATATATACACACACATAAATATCAAACCTTAATGATCCATTCATTCTTACTATTTATATATATATATATATTTCAATAATAAATGATAAAATGTACTTACAAAATCTTTCAAAATTAACCAAGTACATTTTATAATCATCTATTATTGAGAAAGTTCTAGTTGAAAGAATATTGTTCTTTATTTATCCACGACCTGATGTTTTAATTCGGTTATGTTCCGAATCTGAGGTCTTTTCCCCCTTGTTTGCACGAATATATATTTATACAAACAGGAAAAAAATATAAACAAACTTGAATACATATATTGGACTCTCTCCCTCTCTCTCGTCGATTTCGACGTATGAGGTGTCAACAACTTGTTAAACCATGCTGATGAGCCGTAAGTTAACGAAACACCTGCCCGTGGATAATGATATTTTATAAATACACACAAACTTGAACACAGATATAAAGTATAAAAGCAACAGTTAAAAAAAAAAAAAAAAAAAAAAAAAAAAAAAAAAATTGGAAAATTACACTAAAAGATTAATAATAATAATAATAATAATAATAATAATATATATATATATATATATATATATATATATATATATATATATATATATATATATATATACACACACACACACACACGTTATTTTGTTAATCCAGTAGTGTTGAATGGGATATTCATCTGATTTTCACAACGATCATCGCAGGAAAAAAAAAAGATTCACGTTTTAAATGCATAAATATAAGAAAAGATGACAACAATGACATAACGATGAGCAAACGATGCGAATGTTGATAAAAAAAAAAAAAAAAACGAATTGCATAGCATTATAAACGGATCGTACGACGACGTAAGAGCGTCGAGAATGGCCAGGCAGGCACCTACCGTTTGTAACAGTAATTCCTACCAATAAAGAATGACGCCAGGTACTTCCCCCAAATGGACAGCATAAGATTCCGGAGATTGAATCGGTCCATTATTCCGTGGTCAGGGAGGAGAACACACTTTCGGAGAGGGTGGCCAGCGAGGGATAACCGATATACTCAGACATTGTCCCATCAGCTTTACATGAAACGATGGAGGTCGTCCGACTGTCTAAGCTGGTTATTACACGGAGCGAGGGGTTGGGGGCAGGTGAGAGTACAATAATTTTTTTTATTTTTTTATTTTAGGAAAAGAAGTACATCTCCCGCCTTCCCTAATAATAGCACTGCCAGCATCATTAAACTGACATGATCGTTATCATCAATGTATTTTGGGTGATCTGTGTGTGTGTGTGTGATTTTAGTCAGCATCCCTACTGTCAGCATCAATTTTAGCGTAATATCGATACTCGCACTGCTAGGTTACCAAGTCTACGTCTCAACGAACACACAAAATTAAAAAAAAAAAAAAATTTCAACTCTTCAATAATTTTTTTTTTTGTATTGTTGTAGATTAAAACTCCCAGTTAAATAACACCCCCACCCCACAAAAATAAGATATTTTCTGAAAAATGAGGAGGTGGGGGGGGGGCAAAGCTGTTTAGGTTTTAGAGTAGGGGATCAACTTTGTATATAAATAATCCATTTTTGGGCCATTCTAACGTGTTAGGACAGATAGTCATTGTTTTGTTTTTAGGCGATTATGTGCTACTCAGACTTTAGGTTAGTGATTATATTATATCAGTAAGAATGTGTGTGTGAGGACAATTCTCAACCTATATACTCATCGAATTTCTTATTTATAAACTTGAAATTTGGTATATAGGGTATTCAGACATGTGGAAAAGGGCTGCTAAGCGGTCAAAATTTAAAAACCGGTACATGGGGGGGGGATCATCAGATTTTTATCTGTTAACTGTTTTACAAATGCGCAAGCGTGAATGGGTCACGTGACAGATTCTTATGTTAACAAGAAGTAGGTTTGAAAACATTTTTTAAAGATAGTGTAAAACTGGCCCAATGGTTATCGTACTTGACTCACTGTCTTAAGGTTTTGGTTTCGATCTCAGCTCGAGCATATATTTTTTTTACTTACAAGAAGTGAACCGTTTAGAAAAACATAATACTCGCATCCACATGTCTCAGTTTCTGTATGAATTAAAATATAATATTCATGCCTATTTTATGACCGAGCAACGCCTGGTAGCCTGCTAGTATTATATACATTTATATACAAAATTGATTCCCCCCCCCCTATAAATTTAAAGAAATTGTTTTGGGGAGATTTCTTTTCCTCTTCATGCTGCCAAACCTTTCAAGATGTTCACACGTAATCGACTAAAAAAAATATCTCTTTCTTTGGGGGTGAGATTGTTCATCTATAAAATAAGTGCTTTACAATTTCTATCCAGCATCATGTAATATGTTAAACTAATTCTACTTACACAGCGTTGTTGCCTGGTAGAGAAACTTTTTTTCTCTCGCTTTTATTTATTTATTTATTATTTTTTTTTTTTTTTAATGAAATGTAGTTTGCTTGGAGCATTTTGTGGGTTATGTATTTAAGGAATTGTTAGAAAACTAGCACACTGTAAGGAATGAAAATTTGCGGTGTTGATTGGTTGGTTGGTTGGTTGTTTTTGTTTTACGGCATATCAACCTTTTTCGGGTTATTTAATGCCGAATCTAGTTATTTTGAGGAACGATTTTAATGGAGTGTATATATATATATATATATATATATATATATATATATATATATATATATATATATATATATATATATATATATTTTAAGTCAGATTCTATTTAACCCATAGTTGGGACCCTAACAAGTACTACCACTCCGGGTCAGAGTGGACCTGGGAGCAATGGCAATTAAAGGGTGGCTCCACACTCCCCAAGGCCCGCAAGGTGGGGCCTCACCATCGGATATAGTTTTAGGTCATATCCATGACCTTGCGGTGTTGAAGAAGGAAGACAAAAACAAGTGATATTTTATATATATATATATATATATATACTCGGGTTTTTTTATATTCAAAAGTAATGGACTAATGAATTCAACGAGGTTGTTAGATAGTGCTCAATAAAAAGAGCTGATAATACTTGTTTATTGTTATATAAACATGCTCACATCCCGCTGCTACAAATAGCCACTTGTTTCAATCAAACAACAGATATCATCAGGCAGCGACTTGACTATTCAAAAGTTCAATGAATAATCTATATACAAACATATACACACACACTAGCGAGGTGACCCGACGTTACCCGGGATTGAATGATGATCAACGAATGTTTCACACTCCCATATTTTTATTGTTATCGAAATCGATGAAATTGCCCATTTTTCAATAAAATGATTGCCTGCTCTAGTTAGGGACCCATCGCAGTGCACCGGGAAGAAGCTCACATATCTCTCGCAATGACTTTGTTCACAATTGATTGTAGTCTACATCGCACTATAGAGAATCTACTGCTGATTTAATGAAATTATTTTTATATATAATGGCTTGAATTGAAGTTTAAAATGAAAAAGTCAAATACCATGCTCAAATTGTGCTCTAAACAAACATTTTAAACACACCGTCATATTAGAACTTACTGTTGATTTCATATGTCTGACCTTTCGGCTTATGTGGTAATAAAATTTCTCATATGCGCTTGTGATGTTAGGCCGTGTAAGGTGTTAACTTTGGTCAAAATCGCTTGTCCCTTCTTTTATTGGACTTTTTGGATTATCAATACATATCGAAGCCACGCACAAAGTACCTACATGTGAAATTTCATAAAAATCGGCCCAGCCGTTTTCAAGTTCATAGGGAACAAACTCACAAAGTTCCTTTTATATAATAGTAGATACTTGAATGGATCCAAGAAATGAATTTTTTAAATCAAGATAATAAAAAGCTCAACATGTATGGTGGGGCTTAAAGTATATAAAAGAAATATACAATACAAAAACACATACTGGTGTATATAAATTTATCTTTTTTGCGTGTGTGTGTGTGTGTTTTTTTTTTTGCTGTTTTTTACAAAGGAGTCACCACTTATCAAGGCCCTGAGCCCACTCAAGGATAAGGGTTAATGAAGGTACGGTGTCAAAGGGAACATGTCGTAGTAATCGTTAGTAGTGGAAATTTGGTAATTGGATTATTTAAGGGGATGGATCATCAAGAAATTTGTTTACACTGGACTTGAAGGCAACCATATTGTAGTCAATTGGTTGGTTGGTTGGTTGGTTGGTTTTTGTTTTATGGCATATCAACCCTTTTCAGGTTATTTAATGCCGAATCCAAAGATTTTGAAGAAAATTTTTTTTAATAGAATATATTTGTTTTTTTCATGTCGGTTTCTATTTAACCCATAGTTGGGACCCTAACAGGTACTACCACTCCGAGTCAGAGTGGACCTGGGAGCAATGGTAATTAAAGGGTGGCTCCACACTCCCCAAAGCCCACAAGCTGGGGCCTCACTACTGGATATAGTTTAAAGGTCATATCCAGGACCCCCATTGAGGGACTTTTACCCTCTGCAGGGGGGCAGTCGGCGTATTCTAATGCCCCACCGACAGAGCCATAGTCAATTGGAAAGCAGGAAAACGGAACAAAGTTCCACAGGTATGCAGTTCTAAAAAAAAAACTTTGTTCATGGAATCTGCGTTTAGGTTTAGGCACAGATAAAGAGTGGGGGAAATTATTGATAGCGATTTCAGTAGATGAGTGTTTCTCATGAAAGTCAAGCAAGAGGGGGCCGTAGATTAGAGCTCAGACGAGCACTTACCATGAAAATATGAAAATAACGATAAAGCAGAGACAGGCTCACAATGTCTCTTCTGTGGGGAAAGAGGTTGCAGAGAAGAGAAAAGGGCAGTTCAATAAGGAATTTTTATAGATGGGATAAGGAGTTATGAATGCTCTTCATACCTATGAAGTGTTTATATATATGTCATATATGGCGAGCTCTCCATTGGGCGTCGTGACAGAGGGGCACCGAAGAAAAGATAAAGACTCTCTGAAGAAGTACCTCGGTGACTGCCACATTGACCACCTCCAGTGGTCTGCTCTCACTGCTAACCATGATACCTGGCGACATACTGTCCACCAGGCTGTCACCTCCTTTGAGATCTCACGCACAGAGAATCTGCGGGAGAAGCGCTACAGGAGGAAGATTCGGGAAACCTCAGCAGCCACACCTGACATGACTTGACTGCAGCTGCAGCAACCAAACCTGGTTGTCCCGCATCAGACTCGTCAGCCACAAGCGTGCCTGCAGTCGACATGGACAACCCTTTTCATAGAATCTTTGTTTGCGAAGTACAGGCAAGAAGAATATATATATATATATATATATATATATGAATAATTATTCATATAATTATCAAGCCCCTTTAAGAATATTTAAGGATGGGCACTGTCTGCAGAATTATAACTAAAGCAATTAACTTGCGTCTATGCAAGGTTCATGACTCGTACGAATACTTTAGATTGTTATTGTACTTGCCCAAATTCAGTGTTTAATAGTTCTTAATTCCCTTCATTCTCGTGGCAATTGTTTGGTGGCTCTGAAGTAGAGGCTTGGCAAATGGAGCAAAAGGTGGCTTCATGGCTGGGTTCGAATCTCATGACCAGCAGGAATGGTTACCCTACACTGATGATTGCATAAGCATGAAACACTAGTGTCTGTAGATATAAAGGAATAATTATTTAATTATAATATATATATATATATATATATATATATATATATATATGTATAATTTTTTATCAATAAATCTTACTTGAAAAAAAAAAAAAAAATCGAACATCTACAGTGATTTACTGTGTGTAACAGCGTTTCTTTTAACCCTCCCCCTTTCAATACTAAATTAATTAAAAAAAAAAAAAAACACTTAATGAAACCAAGTTAACTTTTTAACCTAGTTTCAGTGTTGTTTTTTGAAACCACTACGAATGGATGAGGGAAGTAATTTTACTACTCACACCACATTAATATGGTTCCTGATGATACCAAGGTAATGGCTATTACAGTATTTATTTTTTCTACAATAACCAGTCCAAAGTCATACGGAATCCAATGATGTAAGATTTGTATGTGTATCTTGCATAGTTCTGACGTTTAGCCAACTTTTCTTCATACAAGAGACCGTTACCTGGAGACATGAACAACAAAATAGAGGAGTTGAGGAGTGCATATAACATCTCTACACTCCTTCCCCGTTCTTCTCCCCAGTCAAGAAAGATTTCTCCTCTTCGAAGGACAGAATAACTACTATACTTTAAATTATTTGCACAAAAAAAAAATATAACATTATAAACAAATTAGACACGAGGCCATTCGAAACTGGGGGAAAATAAATATCGTTGGTCATCCTTTGTCACGATTACTAAAAAATGTCTATCCTACTCTTAGCTCGAATCATCAATCTCCATAATACCACATTTACTCCACGGACCGTCCTACTTAAATTTCCCAAATCGTTTTTTTTATTATTTTATTAACAATAAACAACGTTTATATACAATATTTTATTAGTGTAAAGTGGAAAAAAAAACAAAGAATAAAAAATTTGGTTAGTAAGGTTCTCCCAACCCTTTCTAAGTAATAGACCACCCACTGTTTTCCGGTTTGTTTGGAATTGAAAACAAGCAGGCCAATCTCTAAGTGAGGGCGAGCTCTAAATAGGAAAGAAAAAAAAAATAGGGTGGGGGGAGTTTGGAGAGACCTCCTCCCCGACCAAGTTTGTTCATGGTGAGCCCCAAAAGAATGGATGTTATAAAAGGAACACCTGTCCATATTCTGCCGGGGGGGGGGGGTATCTGGTGTAGTTTCTGAATAATAGTTACACACACACACACACACACGGAGCTGTCGTTCAAATTATAGATTATCAACCGTCCAAGTGCGGATCACTGCTTTAAAATCTGCATGATTATTACCTTTTTATTTAAAAGTTTTTAGAAACGATCCATGAGAATAGTTCCAAAAGTAAAACCTCCTATTTTTTTAACTCTAAAAGTTAAAGAGCTACAAAAGCGGGAGTGGTACCATTAAAATGAGCGACTTTTTGCGCTCCAGAATTTATTTTTCTACATAGTCACCACCATTCTGTACTTATGTATGTTATGGGGACTTATTCAGAAGACGGACTGTGATATATATATATATATATATATATATTTTTTTATATAGGATTTTCAGATTAAATCAAGTTATGACATTATTTATTTATTAAAATGTTAGGTGAAAGTACAGATTAGTTAGAAAACCCCTTCCCCTTCCCATGAGTATCTACATACATTAGTGTGTGTGTGTGTGTGTATAAAATAATAGAGAACAGCAGTCTGACAACTACAAAACCACTATTTGCATGATTTGTATTGTAAGCACGCATGCACACACACACAACTGTAATGACCTATGCATTTAATGAAATTGACGCCGAGAAGATAATATGTCTCTTAGTAACGTCATATTTTAATTTTAGTAGCCATTCGTTTGTAAAGCAAAAAACTGGATTCCGGAATGATAATTTTCAGAGCTCAGCCAATCAGAATGGACGGATGGCAAAGGAACCTTTATTATTTATGAATCGGAAATTGAAAAAATTATGTTGTATCTATGTATGCATGAGCCAGTTATGGTTGGTGTAATCACAGAATCTGTGGAATGTGTAGAATTCATTCCGGTGACAACTGGTAGCAGTGGTAGGACTAAATATTTAGAGAGAAAAAGAACTTCTAATGATGTTGCAATTGTGATGGTGTTGCTCATAGGACGCAATATAGTATTTTATTATCATGACTCAATGTGTCTAAAATGGTGTTCAAAAACTACATAAGATAGTGGCACCTGTTGTTGCAAACCTACAATACTTTGATGCAGAGGGGAATTCCTGTGGCTAATTTATTAATATAGCGATAGGTTTATAGACAAGACAAAGCCATATATCGGTATATATATAAATTTATTTGCCAATAAGGAAAAAACATCAATTGAGAAAGGTGTTACATGCTCTTTATACCCAAGTATTTCGAAGTCTAATGCTTCTCATCAGAAGAGGGGTTAGGTTGCAAACAGTTCAATGCAACATCTAGCTAAGAGTATAATTGAGGAGATATTGAAATGGACAGGAGGTTTGCGGAGTGTCGGGGGTTGAACTAATGCTGGTGAATTCAAGTTGTATTGGGATCTTGAGGGAAATTTGGAATTATAAAGAATAGGAGATATGAGAAATAAGAAGGTAATATGGGGAGGAGATGGTGACTATATGGAGGAAAGAAACAAAAAGAGGGAGGCGCGTATTACAGAGTCGAAGACATTCAATGAGCAAAGGAGATAGATAAATATATATATATATATATATATATATATGCAATCCTTTCTGATTCATTCGGGCGGAATAAAAATAGGAGGCATTACTTTTGGGATCCCTCCTTCGCATATTGCCAAAAACCATCGTTATGTTGATAAAAAGAATTACATTTTGTCCATACAATTCTGACAAATGTTACTTGGAGAAAAAAAAAAAAAAAAAAAAAAAAAAAAAACACACATTTTCAGAGGAGGGAGTAGTTGGTTGTTGTTTTTTGTTTCGAATCTAGTGATTTTGAGGAACGATTTTTTAATGGAGTATATTTGTTTTTTTAAAGTCGGATTCTATTTAACCCATAGTTGGGACCCTAACAGGTACTACCACTCCAGGTCAGAGTGGACCTGGGAGCAATGACAATTAAAGGGTGGCTCCACACTCTCCAAAGCCCGCAAGCTGAGACCTCACCATCGGATATAGTTTTAGGTCATATCCAGGACCAGAGGAGGGAGTAATTTTAATAAAATGAACCTTGGATTTTATTAGCTATTAGTCCGGATACAGACACACACACACACATATATATATATATATATATATATATATATATATATATATATATATATATATAAATTCATTGTCTATTTATGAAAGTTAGGGGAGAGAGGCACAAGAAGGACTCTCAGTTTTCAAAACGGGCCAACAAGTGGATATAGATACTCAACCAACAGGGAAAATTCTCGAGGATGAAGAGCCGGGTAAAAAGGAAATGCCTAACAGATGAAGGAAATGGATATTGTTTATGTTGGAGGCAAAATTATTTGTTTAAGTGAAAAATAGTTAAGCATGGAAGAAAACTTATTGTTGCACTAAAGGGAGAGGCGGTGGGTGGGATGGATAGAAAAGATGAAGAATGTAATACAAGAAAGGCCGAGTGCATGCACATGTGCGGGAGAAGTAGAGGGAGAGGAGAAAATAGAGGGAAGGAGAAGGGACAGAGAAAAGAGGGAGGGGGACAGAGAAAAGAGGGAGGGGGACAGAGAAAAGAGGGAGAGAGAAAAGAAAGATGAGAAAATGCATGTAAGAGATAAGATAAAGAAGGGGGAGATGCAGGATAAAGAGAAAATGTTTCAGAGATGAAAGGAAGAAAGTGCGAAAATTGATGACAGATGAAGAAAAGAAAGTCAATGTTTTTCTTTCAAAAAACCTTTTTGGGTTCCAAATTTCCAAGAGTCGCCATGGAAAGGAGGATTTCAAGACATATCAATCGCTGATCATTTACTTCGCAGAATGACATGATGCTAGTGAATTTTGCTAATTTTTTTTTTTCATTGGAAATCCCTTCAGACAAGGCATGAAGCCACTTGATATAAGGAGCTTACAAATACATGCAAGTATATATATATATATATATATATATATAGAGTGTGCAAAAAAGATACTGAAATCTTTGTCAATTTACCATTAATGATTTTTTTTTTCTCTATTTCAGATATTTTGCAGATAATATTTTGGAACTTAATTATGGATAAATACAGCACTGAACAACGTATGCAAGTTGTAAAATTGTTTAACAAAATCAAGGGTAAATTGTTTTGACTCACAGAGCTTATCGACTTGACTAACTCCAACTTTTTCTTGTGGGGATATCTTAAAGAATGAGTTTATGTTAACAAACCTCAAACCCTGCAAGAACTGAAGGAAAACATCAGGAATGGAATAATAGAGTTTAATCGCAATCCAGAGATTCTGCAATCTGTCATGAATAATGTTTTGGAAAGAGCACAAATATGCGAAGCTGAAAATGGGCAACATTTAAAAGATATTTTTCATAAATAAAGATTGTTTGCAGTTTTTTAATTTCCCAATGTCTTAGTCAGATTGTGTTAAAATTATAGAAAGATATCAAACAAAGAATCTATTTGAGTTCAAAACACTTCAGTGACTTTTTGGACACCCTGGATTCCAACCCAGAAAACAGCAATTCTTCCCCTTTTGTCAGAAACACTGCTTATGGAATGTGAGGACTGGATGACAAAAACAAGGATTACAGTGGTTTATTTACCCAAAGCACAATACCTATTGTAAACTAATCATTTAACACAAGTTACTTTTTATTTTTTTTTAGAAGAAAGAAAGGTGAATTTATAAATTTACCAATGATATTCCATTGTCTGATTTGTATCGATTAAACCCACCAACGTCCTTCCCCGTCCCTGATTTGAATCTTTACAAGTTACAGCTTAGAAATTGATTTGATTGGTTGTTTGGGTTTCAATACGGTTATTTAATGACAAATCGGTTTATTTTGTTAAAAGTTTTCATGCTTCAAGTTCTTTATATCTTCTAATATTTATTCAAGATTTTTTTTTTTTTTTTTTTTTGGTTTTGTTTTTGTGCAGAGGAAATTGTTTTTGTTTTTGACTTTGCAGAACATGATTGAGTTATGCAAAGAGAAAGGAAAAAAAACTAACATCAACGTTTGGCGCATTTTAGATTAGGAAGGCAGTATCTTCGGACAGCCTGATCTCGCAGCATCAGAGTGTAGAAATTAAAAGTCAGGTTTTCTCAGATGAATTAATGAGAACCACAAGCCCGAAATATAAGTGTAAAAACATTAGTGTGTGGCGAAAAAAAAAAAAAGTAATTAAAATGATAATTATTAACAACTGGCCGTATTTATCAGCAGTATTTCCTAAACTTTGGTAAAATTTAACATTTTTATCATTTTATTTTGAAAGGGCGGGGAGGCATCTTGTATTTTAATATTTTTAACCTGTGATTTGTGATCACATGTACAGGTGTTTGCACTTGTTTCACAGAAGATGAAAATGTTTTTCATCGTTATGATAATCCTGCTTGCTTCAATTATAAACACTACTTGCATGATTGCTAGGCCTTTTATACGTATCGCCTTTTACTCGTTCCGATAATAATTTTTATATCATTAGCTAAAAAAATTGCATAATGGATTTTTTTTTCTTCTTTGTAGAGCATGGTGAATAAAGACCCAACATGGCAACAATGTGCAAGTTTATTTTTATTTTTTTTTTTATGAAGGGCAACATATGTTTCTCCTTTTTGTAATTACTCGTTTCATCTCTTTGACAATAATTACAACTAACCCGGATGTCAAGTTGAAAAAAGAAAAGCGATTAAACTTGACCTTTTAGTGCAATGGCAAAGCTGCACAGTCTGGGGAGGAGGAAGGGGAGGAGGAGGAGGAGTAGCATTTAACGGATTAGTTGAATGTTTTACAGCATACCAACTTTTCTGCACTATTTTATGCACAATAGTCATTTTGGTAAGAAAAGCATTTTTATATTTTTGTATTATTTGGATTGTTCTCATCTTGGTTGTTTTTTTTCCACAACGTATCGGCTGATGTAACCTCCAACCATCTTCAGGTGTGTTCACACAAAATGTTGTTGGTGAATGGTGAAAAATAACGCAGGGCTTTACATTGCGAGTGAAACAGTCGCATTTGCGAGTGATTTTTCAAATAGGCGACTAGAAATAATTTTTTCTTTTTTTTTTTTTTTTTACATAGGCATTACCACTTATCAAGGTCCAGAGACCATTCGAGGATAAGGGTTAAGAGTGTACAGTAGTCAATTGAACAATGTAGTAATTGTTAGTAATAGAAATTAGGTAAATTTGTTAACTTAAGTGGAACAGTGGCGATTGTATTTCTTTCATCGACAATCTTCCAAAGCTCACTACTGAATGAAAAATATCTTTTCAACTATTTTTTAAGCAAACAAAGTTAAATTATTTAAACAATAAAAGTTTAACAGAACAAAATGCTCTTTTTTTCTTTTAACAAAGGCGGTTTTAAAAAAATATCTGAAGAAATTAGAATGTTTACACCTTCAAGTATCAACATAAAATTTGTTGTATATTTAGAATTACACTTATTAAAAAAAAAACACACAGAAAAAGCTTTATGATGTATATACTCGTCACAGAACTAAGATGTCATATTCTAAAAATCATGTGGGTTTGGCTAGTAAACAAAAATATTTAGTTGTCAAAGGTCAACTAATGATACATTTGTCTGTAGAGTCCTGTATAACGCCAAGTCTATTTCATTGTTTTTAAAATCCGGGTCCATTCCGTTTTTTTGTTTTTTTGATATATATTTGTATATTTTGAGATGAGGCTTGATATTTATTTTTTGGATTGTTTGGACTATTATTCTCATCTTGGTCGTTTTGTGCACAACGTTTCAGCCAATGTTACCTCCCTTTTCTGTGTGTGTGTTTTTTAAGTTGTTATTCATGCTATAAATTTATGACTGTGCAGTTTTATATTAGATTAAGGACCAATTCCATCTAACTCATAGAATGGACAATGCCATTTTGGGTCAGAATTGACTCGAGAGCAATGTCAACTAAGGTTTGATTCCATCTAGATATTTTTATCGGAGTTGCTGGAAGGCCAATGCTACCAAGCGACAACAAAACACTCGCAGCAAATCTTCAAACAATTCAACTATTTTCAACGAAAGATTAAATATTCTTTTGCAAATGCACCGAATTCAAAGCAATGCATTCTTCATTTGAAAGCAACAATTATTAACAGGTGGCCTTTCCTGCCAGATTCCATTGTGACTCAAAGATTTAAAAGAAATAAATAAACCTCATCAAGATGTCAGACTTAAGCAATTGTGTGAGATTTTAAATAAGAATCGCAATAAATAAAAGACAAACAACCATTTCTCTTTTATTTACTATCATGATGATGATGATGATGTGGGTTACGATCTAGAGAAAGGGAGACTGAGCAATGCGCGTGTTTTAGATGCATCAAAAGGTTGAGAGGCTGAAGGGCTCTTATAAGGAAGAGATTCTCGGGCAAAATAATAAGGAACCATTGGAGCATAAAATAACGAGAAGGTCACAAAGGGAAGGCAAATATTTAAAAAAGAGGAGATGAGGGCGAGTGGCAAGAGGAGAGATGAGGGTGAATGGCAAGAGGAGAGATGAGGATGAATGGCAAGAGGAGAGATGAGGGTGAATGGCAAGGAGAGGTACACTGGAAGAGATAAAAGACAAAAATGAAAGAGAAAAGAGAGCAAAAAACGGAATGAAAGTGAAAGTAAAAACGACAAAATAATAAAAATTTCAAGTTAAAATAAACGTCAAAATATCGATCAAATTTATTGTAGGTATGACTAATAAATCAAATCTTTTTTTTTTTTTTTTTTTTAAGAATTCCAATTTTTTTTTTTTTTTTGCATCTGTTTTTCTATACGAGCAATAACTCAATTTCCTCACTCTCTATCCGTGCCTAAAACTAAACAAAAATTCCATGAGCAAAGTTTCTTTCCTAGAATTACCAGTCTTTAAAACACAATGCCACGATGCTGCTGCCCAACTAACTGTAACAGGGTCTTTTTAAGTCTAATGTAAACAAGTTCTTATTGAACCATTCTCTTAAATAATCAAATATTACCAAAATTCCACCATTATCAATCATCCTTGAATTGTCTCATGATCCACTTGATACTCATTAACTTTTATCCTCGAATTGTCTTTGAGCCTTGATAAGCAGTGACCTCCACCCCAAGAAAAAAAAAAAGGTCAAGGTTTCTTTTACTAAAATCCAGTCTAGAGTCAAATATTTTTCAGCCCAGCCCAAAAAATGAATAGTAATTTTCACATTAGATGGAGTGGAACAAAAAGATTAGAACCGCATTTTTTTTTTTTGTCTGCTCTCATAAAGGAACCCAGTATTGAGTCAAACTCTAATAGCACTTAAAGCTGATAAATCAAACAGCTTCTGACTAGTTATTGTTATTATATTGTAATTTATTTTAAAAATTACTTATTCAAGCCTAGAAGATTGTTTTATATAATAAAGATACTAGTACGCCCCCCCCCCCAACTATGGATAAGATTCCAGGTTCAAATCCTGGCAAGTTCATAGTTTTCACCATCATTTTATCCAACGTTTACTCATTATCTTTACCCTTAGTTAAGGTATTTTTGTTTTTTCAGTGATTTTGTTTTGTGCATATTGGAATTTCCCATACTCCGAGTTCACAAGGTAAGCGTTGATGGTAAGACGATGTTGAGTGTATTTGATTTTGTGTTTGACTCGGCACAGCCGCTAGTATAAGATAAAAAGATTAAAAATGATCACAGGAACAGGATGTTTTCCTCTTTGACATGAGAAATGGAATTTTTTTTTTTTTTTTTATAAGCATCAATATATATTTCCCCAAAGCCTCTGGCCTTGATGAAGGGGAGACTAAAACTTGCTGCTATGGTTTCAAATGATCCAAAACAACAGCAAGGGGAGACTTGATTCCAAATATTTCCCATATGTTATATCTCCTTCTTTTGGAAATAGGATACGATTATGAATATCTCCAGTATCAAATAATCCTTATACACTGTGAAATTTACTTTATGAAAACAAGAGGAGAAATATAACATATGATAAATATTTGGAATCAAGTCTCCTCTAGCTGTTATTTCAGATCATTTGAAACCATATAAAAATGTGCCAAAAATAGGCTCTGAATATCCCCTTAATGTGCGACCTTCAGGGCAAATGTCACATAGCCTACTACACAATTTAGGTCATTACCTTTCCAACAATCCCTCATTTGTTAAATTCTGATCAAAAGTTGCCAAGATTTGGAACTTATATATATATATATATATATATACACACATACATTATGTCACCTTTTTTTTGGCAATTTTATATATGGATATATATATATATATATATATTATACTGGTAGCCAAATTGAATATTGAAATGCTCATATCTTTGGTTCTATAGGACGAAACTACATGAAAATTTGCAGGCTTTTTGAAAATTATAATACTAAACTTTTTATGACAATTGGTAAAAAAGAACTATTTTCAAACTAATAAAATATGCCCAAATTTGGCTACATTTTTATACATGGTATCCTGCTGCTTCGGTTGTCTCTCCTGTGACCTTGTCAGGCCACTAATATATACTAGCAGGCCGCCCACTGTTGCCCGGTCGTAAAATATGCATAAATATTCTATTTTAATTAATGCAGATTTCTTATTTATTATAATCAGAAATACCATAGATATTCCATCAAAAAAAAAAAAAAAAAAATGAAGTTAAAAAGAATCAGAAAGAAACCGAGACATGTGCATGTGAGTACTATGTTTTTTCTAAACCGTTCACTTCTTGTAAGTAAAAAAAAAAAAAAACTCGAGCTGAGATCAAAACTAAAACCTAACAACAGTGAGTCGTACGATAACCATTAGGCCAGCTTGACATGACCGTTAAAAAAGTGTTTTCAAACCTACTTATTTTCAACATAAATCTGTTATGTGAACTATTCATGCTTGCGCATTCGTGAAACAATTATCAAACAGATAAAAATTCAACGAACCCCATGCACCAATTTTTCAATTTTAACACCTTAGCAGCCCGTCTGTAGATCAAATATCCGTTGAGTATATAGGTTGAGAAGTGTCCTCACATACATTCTCACTTTTATAGATAATTCTTTATTTCAGGTTAAGAATATTCAAAGATAAAAACCAATGAATTTAATATGGTTTATATAATAGTGCTCAGTAATGGAGTAAGCTATATTTTTATTTATATTCAAATAAACATTAGTTTAATGTCGCTGCACGATTATGATAATGTTTCAGTAAAACTAGTTATTTATAACGAAATGACACCATTAGGCAACAACAAAAAGTTCTTTTTCGTTGACTAATGAGGTCGTTTATTTATAATTAATTGGACCGCAACATTATCATGACTATGTAGCGATATTAAAATAATGTTCATTTGAATATAAATAAAACCGTGTGTGTGTATGTGTTATATATATATATATATATATATATATATATATATATATGTGTGTGTGTGTGCCGGCTACACTCTTAAATATACATTTTTCTCTCATTGGAATCACACAACCATTATATATATATATATATATATTTTTACAAGGTGATTACCACTTATCAAGGCCCGGAAGCCACTCAGGGATAAGGGTTATTTTAAGTACAGTACGTTAGTGTGGAGATTTAATAAAGTGTCTACTTAAGGGGGCGGTTCATCAGGAATTTGTTTACGTTGAACTTGAAGACATCCAGGTTGTAGTCAGGTGGGAAGCAGGTAGACGGAACAGAGTTCCACAGGCGTGCATTTCTAAGAAGCTTTGTTCATGGAATCTACGTTTTGATTTAGGCATAGATAAAGAGTGGGGAAAGTTTTTGACAGTGGATTCAGCTGGACGAGTGTTTTTCGTAAAAGATTGGCGAGGGGGGACCAGAGATTGGAGTTCAGACGAGCACCTGCCATGGAAATAATGATAAAACAAAGATAGGCTTGCAACGTCTCTTCTGTGAGAGAGAGGGTGCAGGGAAGAGAAAAGGGCATTCCCCACTAAGCCACGAAGTCTATTTTGTACTCTGTCAAGGCAGGATAGGCTGTTTTTAGCAGCTCCTGCCCAGATATGGCAGCAGTATTCCATCCTTGGACGTACTTGACTTTTATATAGATAGAGAATTGCATCAGTAGTGAGATATCTTCTGGAGCGGTAGAAGGATTCTACCATCTTTCCAGCGACCTTGGCAACAGAGTTGAAGTACGTGTTCCATTTCAGATCCAGAGTGAAGGTCAAGCCCAGAAGCTTGTCAAAACATGGGGCTTCTCCTAGACCAGAGCCATCCATTTCAATTGATGCCAGATGGGGATCAGAACATTGATGATGTAAAGATAGGAGTTTGGTTTTAGATGCATTAAAGGTAACCAGCCACGTCTTCCCCCACTGAACCACTCATTCGAGATCAGAGGAGAGAGAATCAGAGAGAGCTTTGTCATTTACAGCCTTTGATGTGTTGCCGTAGATGGTTGTGTCATCAGCATAGATGTCAACGAATGATTTCAGTATGTGTTTAAGGAGATCATTGATATAGATCAGCAATATTATTAATATTATTAGAATCTTTTTTCCTTGTACACATTTTTGTGAATTATTCCATGGATTTCTGCCTTTGGATTATTATGGACCATCTTCTTCCAATTACGGGATTTCCTTGGATTTTACTTGTACAAATGGAAATTCTTTTAACTTTCTTGAAGTTTTACATTTGGATTTTACCGTCACTGGATTTTTTTATCTTCCACCAGACTATCCATTCATGTGTAATCACCTTTTTCTTCACCATATTCCCTCTGCTTCACTTTTTTTGTTTTCAAGTAAGATCTTTGACTTACTTGTTGTTTCATCAAATACTTCTGCATGCAAAATCCGATCCCGCATTTTGCTAATTCCTACCCTCTGATGAGAAGGAAAGTATTTCTTCGAAATTCCGCGGATTAAGGACTATCCATTTATCTAGTGTTTCCTTTTCAGATTAAATATGTTTTTAACTCATTTCAAAGTGTTTTTTAACATTTTATTAACTGTTTGCTCATATATATATATATATATATATATACATACACACACGCATACATGATGATGGCAGCAACTCCTTCTCGAGTATTGCCATTACTTAATATAGCTCTGGCTCAAATGACGCAAACATGAACGCAACTAGCAACACGTGCCAGACGGCCACTTCTATGAACTTTCTATAGTCCTGCACATTCACTGATGACCGGGTCCAAGCTGTGGTGCCCCGAACACCTACCAGGCCAGACTCTGGAAGTTCCAGAGCCCTTATTACCATTGATGCCCATATTTGCATCAGTCCTCATTGAATGTCCGTTTGCCATTTTAGGCTAAAGCCGACCTTTTTGTTATCGAGATACACACTGATTGCAAAATGTGTATTCCATTGCATATCAAGTATATATTTACAGACAATTTAGCTGAGATAACTAATCGATACCGTCGGTTTCAAACCTGATAATAGGGGGACTGTTTTAGATACCCATATCCAGCTTTCAACTGATACTCATCTCTTTTTTTCCTTATAATAGAGCACTTTGCTGAAATCCTTTTTTCATATATATATATATATATATATATATATATATATAATTATTTTTTTTTTACTATAATAATTAAATACCTACAGACACTAGTGTTTCATCCTTTCGGGATTCTTCAGTGCAGGGTGTCACGATTACTACCAGTCGAACGATTCGAACCCCGCGACACGAGACATCTCTGGCTCGATTAGCGGAGGCTGTATCCATTCGGCTACCATTAATCGTGTGAAATAGCGTTGAATTTTAAACATTTTAATTTAAATGTTCATTACGTCAGACAGACAGTGATCAAATCGTTATACGATGATCTACGCATAAGAGCTAAATTGACCGACTTTTTAATTCAACAGAAAGTGCTCAACGATAAGAAACAAATTTCTTAAAGGGGCTGTCATAATTATTTTTTTTTACTATAATAATTAAATACCTACAGACACTAGTGTTTCATCCTTTCGGGATTCTTCAATGCAGGGTGTCACGATTACTACCAGTCGAACGATTCGAACCCCGCGACACGAGACATCTCTGGCTCGATTAGCGGATATATATATATATATATATATGAGCAAAAAACAGTTAATGAAATATGTTTCCTATTTGGTATTATCGAGCTTTTATATCTGGCTGAGATAATTTTATAAATATTAATTCTTTAATATTTATAATTTACTTTAATTTTACCATCTTGGATCATTTTGGTAAATTCAATTGTAATTTTCATTATATATATATATATATATATATATGGCATGCTGCGTTTTTATTTCTATTTCATATTGGAATATTTTCAATGTTACAGGCAGAAAAAAAAAAAAGTTTTTTTTTGTCAAAGCCAGGTAAACAACGATTAGCAATAATTTATATTAGCAATAATTTATATTAGCAATAATTTATATTAGCAATAATTTATATTAGCAATAATTTATATTAGCAATAATTTATATTAGCAATAATTTATATTAGCAATAATTTATATTAGCAATAATTTATATTAGCAATAATTTATATTAGCAATAATTTATATTAGCAATAATTTATATTAGCAATAATTTATATTAGCAATAATTTATATTAGCAATAATTTATATTAGCAATAATCTACCTATTTAGAACCTTTACTGAAATTCCTGAACTTTCCGCCAAGTGCCATTCAGTAGCGAAAGTTTTATTTTATCCACTTTTAACACACGCACAACAAAAAATCCACAAGAAATGTAATCACCCATCCCTAACCGATTCCTTTTTTTAATGTCCACAATGTCAGCCTCTGTCCCATCGACGAAATGTTGCATCCCTCTGCCTGTTCTACAAGTATTTTAGTGGTGAATGCTCTGATGAACTGCAATCACTTGTGCCCCCACGACGTGAGCACCCTCGACAAACCCGACAGGCTACTAGATCCCACCCCCACACTGTAGAGGTCCCTAGATGTAAAAGATCTTTTTACTCCAATAGTTTCTTCCCCAGAACCGCAAGACTCTGGAATTCCATTCCAGGTCCCTGCTTCCCCAACAGTACTGACGTGCAGAAGTTCAAGTGTAACGTGAACCGACACCTTGCTGCCCAAATCCCTACATAGTACCCCAGTAGTTGTTGCCCCTGATAGTAGCCCCCTACACCAAAGTGGCAATTTGCCTTGTTTGGGGTGAAAATGTAATAAAAAAAAAAAAAAAAAAAAAGATGACCCAATAGCTGCATAAATTTGGCCCATCTAATACAAAACCCTCCGGCATGGTTATCTTCACCCTTCAGATATGCCCCCCTCTTTAGGGTTATCCTTTCATTTCTATAATTTATTGATGAAATTCAGAATTCCATGGTTACATGACATTACTAATGCTTAGGATTCATTCTCTATCTCAAATGAACATCATTCGAACGTAAGAACGATAAACTAGCAGTGATAATGTGTTTATAAGGATGGAAGAAGTGTTTAAATGCTAGAATATTCTTGCCTGTTAAAATCAGGCAAAAGTTATAGTCCGTTGAATTAAAATGAGTACTTTATGCCAAATTTGATAGCTGAAAATGATGGTATCCGTTTTATGCAAAAATAAGCATAATTCTTAGTTTGCTTCACTTTATAATAAAGGTCCATACAAAATTTCAGACAAATTGGTCCAGTAGTTTCCGAGACAAGAGAAATATAACGTGTGTGTTGAGCAAGAAAGTATAGAGAAATATATAGAATGAATTTAAAAAAAAAAAAAGACTAAGACAAGTTCCACTTTATTCTAAAAAGCGGCATATATTTTTTAAATAAAAGTCTGCCCTGAAAATAAAGGCAAGAAAAATGCAAATCTATTTCCATAATGCGAGGTTTTGTTTCCTTTCTACACCGATTTATGTTTTTCTTTCTTTAATAAAAAATTCCTCGGTTTTATGGGGGTTTCTTTTTTTTGTTTATTCCCCCCCCCCTTTAATCATTTCACTTCCGTTAAGGTCTTTGATGTAAAATGTCCGGTGTTTTTATTTATTTTTTTTTTCTTCATGTATTGCTCCTCCGCCCCTCTCCAATCAAAAGAAAACTAAAAATTAATGGTTGTTTTTTTTTATTATTATTTGTTTAAGTAAAAAATAAAAAAAAAAAAGGCTCGATTTTTTTTTTTTTTACCACCTTAGCATAGTTCGATCCCTAATCTATTAGAAAAAAAGATTTAAAAAAAAAAAAAAAAAAAAAAGTTAGAAAAATTAGGAAGACTTACATTGGAAGGCAAATCAAATCAGTCAATACCCGCCATCTGAAATAAATTCAAAAAGAAATTCATCATACTAGATAAGCATAAGCTTTATTCTGTCATGTTTTTTTTTTTTTTTTTTTTTTTTACACATGGGAGTCACCACTTACCAAGGCCCAGATGCCACTCGAGGATAAGTATTAAAAAGTGTACAGTAGTCAATGGGACAATATCATAGTAATTATTAGAAGTACAAATTTGGTAAATTGGATTACTTAAGGGGAACGGCTCATCAAGAACTTGTTTACATTGGACTTGGAGACGACCATATTGTAATCAGCTGGAAAGCAGGCAACCGGAAGACAGTTCCATAGGTGTGCAGTTCTAAGAAAGAAGTTTGGTTCATGAAATCTACGTTTAGGTTTAGGCACGTTTAGGTTTAGGATAAAGAGTGGGGGAAATTATTGATAGCGTTTTCAGCTAGACAAGTGTTTCTCGTGAAAGTTTAGCGAGGGGGGGGGAGACCATGGATTAGAACTCAAACGAGCACTTATGAAAATACCGATAAAGCAGAGACAGGCTCGCAAATCTCTTTTGTGAGAAAGAGGTTGCAGAGAAAAAGACATCCCCTGCTCGGCTATGAAGTATATTTTGAACACTGTCAAGGCAAGATAAGTCCTTTCTAGCAGCTACTGCCCAGATGTGGCAACAGTACTCCATCCTTGGACGTACTTGGCTCTTATATAGGTAGAGAATTGCATCAACAGTGAGATATCTACTGGATTGATAGAAGGATCCCACCATTTTTCCAGTGACCTTGGCAATGAATTTGATGTACGTGCTCCATTTTAGATCAGGAGTAAAGGTCAAGCCCAGAAGCTTGTCAAAATATGAAGCCTCCCCAAGACGAGAACCATTCATTTCAATTGATGTCAGATGGGGATCAGGCCATTGATGATGTAAAGACAGAAGCTTGGTTTTAAATGCATTAAAAGTAACCAGCCACTTCTTTCCCTATTATACCACATGCACAAGATCAGAGGAGAGAGAATCAGAAAGAACTTGGTCATTTAT
Organism: Euprymna scolopes; assembly: GCF_053919585.1. NCBI lineage: Eukaryota > Metazoa > Mollusca > Cephalopoda > Sepiida > Sepiolidae > Euprymna > Euprymna scolopes. Next base: position 125,596,623 of record NC_136499.1, on the reverse strand, counting down.
GACCTTTGATGTGCTGCCATAGATGGTAGTGTCATCAGCATAAATATCAACGAATGATCTAAGGATGTGACTTGGAAGATCATTGATGCAGATCAGGAACAGAGTTGGACCCAGGATGGACCACTGAGGGACTCCAGTATTAATATGGTGAGCTTCTGATTTTTGCCCATCAGCCACTACTTTTATGAGCCTATCAGAGAGAAATGATTTAATAATTGAGAAGACATTTCTAGCTATACCATAACTGGAGATCTTGTGAAATAGACCTGTATGCCATACTCTATCAAAGGCCTTTGATATGTCAAGAGCAATTGCCCTAGAAAGGGAGCTGTTGTCGAGAAATTCGCCAATCCTATGAGATATAACCATAAGTACATCTGTAGATCTAGCAGAACGGAAACCCTATTGAGTGGCACCAAGAAGGTTATTTCTGCTGAGGTGGTTGACTACTTCTCTATTTAACACAGATTCCAGCAACTTACTCATGATGCACAGGAGACTTATTGGTTTGTACTGAGAGAGATGATCGATCACCTGAATTTTTAAATACAGGGTATACTGATGAGATTTTCCAGGGTGTTATGAAGCAATTCTCCTTAAGACAATGTTTAAACAGCTTTGTTAGTATGGGAACTAGTTCTGGTTGAAACTTTTTCAGCACTATAATTGGAATGCTGTTAGAGCCAGTTGCTTTACTGAAATTAAGGTTTTTGATTTGCTTGGCAACATCACACACAGATATGTGCATGTCGCATAGCATGTTTTCTAATACAGGACGAAATATGAGGGGTTGGCGGCCTTAGTTACATAGGGTAGAATTAGCTGAAAAGTTCTTGGCAAAGAGTTTGGTTTTGTCTGATGCTGACGAGATTATCTCCGGTCCATTGATGATAGCTGGGATAGAGCACATGCTTCTGTTCGGGATTCTGTTTGCTATATGCCAAAAGAATGTACGAAGCTGTGGTGTCAGAGTCAGGAGCAAAAGAGTCACTGGAGTCAGAGTCATTAAATAACAAGCCACCCATCTCTCTCTCTCTCAGCTATGTAAGTATTTATATTGCTTCTTCCATGTTGAGTCATCTATTTATATTGCTTCTTCCATGTTGAGTCATCTATTTATATTGCTTCTTCCATGTTGAGTCATCTATTTATATTGCTTCTTCCATGTTGAGTCATCTATTTATATTGCTTCTTCCATGTTGAGTCATCTATTTTTTAATGTCTGAGCATTTAGACATTTTTCTTAATATCATTGAATTTACACACGTGTCTGTGCACACACCGCAAAACGCACATGTAAATTAGATGGAAAAATAGTAAATCTCTTTACATCTATATGAGAATAATATTTCTATTAATAAGAATAGAAGTTTCTCATGAAACTGCTCCTCATCCCAGTCTAACAACGCAAGTCGAAATTCAGTCAAACTTTACCAAACTTATGGTCATAAGATACGAGATTTCATTGGTTTCAATACGAGCCAAGTAGTGAGTCTATACAATATTCAGAACTGAAGTTACTGCTAACATTGCAACTTTATGACAAATATGTTATTTAAGTTTGGTGGCAATTGGTAACGCGATGTGGATGCCAAGCTGTAAACAGTTACCATCTAGCACATCAATTCCAATTCTCTAAACGTGTTGTTTATCATCAACTAGCAATCTCGTTAAACTTTATCCTCGATTGACCTCCGGTCATTGAGAAGCAGCGACTCACTAGTATATAAAATTAAAAACACATTTAGAAAAAAAACACACACACACACACAAAAATAGCACACGAGATATAAAAAAAAACACAAGATAAAAAAACACACGCGATATAATAAAAAAACACGAGATATAAAAAAAACACACGAGATATAATAAAAAAAACACACGAGATATAAAAAAACACAAGATATAAAAAAAACATAAGATATAAAAAAACACAAGATAAAAAAACATACGAGATAAAAAAAAAAAAACATACGAGATATAAAAAAAACACGAGAAACAAAAAATACACATGAGAAACAAAAAATACACATGAGAAACAAAAAATACACGAGAAACAAAAAATACACATGAGAAACAAAAAATACACATGAGAAACAAAAAATACACATGAGAAACAAAAAATACACATGAGAAAAAAAGCACATTACAAAAAAAAAAAAAAAAAAAAAAACGCATTAAAAAAATACAAACTTAGTTACAAATTCCAGTGGGTGGAATCGGTCCGGTTTTATAGTAAAAGTAACTATATTCACCTTTTATAAGAATAGAAAAAGAAAAGGGAAAAAAATCAGGTGAATGAATAAGATTGCTAACGTCTACACATAAATCATTGTTCCAAGCCACCAAGTGTCGACTCCTATTCAAGGCTGACTGATTTTCGAAGTTGCATAAAGACCAGGGAAATTCCGAACTGTTTGGAAGAGGCTGGAGGGGGCGGGGGAGGTTGAACATCTGCTACGAAAAATATCATCATCGGTAGAGAAACTCACGAAATGTCAAATCACGTCAAATATTTTTAAGAATTCTCATTTAATTTGTCCGAAAAACGTAAACAAAAAATAAACATTGGTAGTTTCTAACATTCATTGCTTTTTTTTTTTCCTTTTTTTTTTTTTTTTTTTACAAGGTAGTTACCACTTATCAAGGCCCGGAAGCCACTCGGGAATAAGGGTTATTGCGTGTACAGTAATCAATGGGATAGTATTGTAGTAATCGTTAGTATTGGAGATTTGATAAAGTGTCTTACTTGAGGGGGCGATTCATCAGGAATTTGTTTATGTTGGGCTTGAAGACATCTAAGTTGTAGTCAGGTGGGAAACAGGCAGACGGAACAGAGTTCCACAGGCGTGCACTTCTAAGAAAGAAGCTTTGTTCATGGAATCTACGTTTTGATTTTGGCACAGATAAAGAGTGGAGAGAATTATTGACAGTGGTTCAGTAATAAATACGAGCATATGCATGTATAGAATTTTTTTTTTTTTAATACTTATATACTAGTGTTTCATCCTTTCGAGAATCATCAGTGTGGTGAGTCACGATTACAGCCGGTCGAGAGATTTGAACCCAGCCACAAAGCCATCTTTGACTCCATTAGCAAAGAAACCACAGAGCGAATATTAAAAGCGAGAAATACAGTTGAAAATTAACATTTATATAAATGTCAAGACAGCGAGTGATCTTATAATTATAACTTCATGATCTGCGCATGTGAGCTTACGTGATAGACTTTGATTTCAACAGTGCTCAGCAATAAGAACAGTGTTCTTAAAGGTGTTGTTTATCGCCCACTTGTATATATATATCTACGTAAAAATTTTATAAGGGGATATAATATTGTATTGGTTTTCAGTATTTATCTCAACAGTGCTCAAAACGTGAGCAGAACTAGATAGTAAGGTATGAAAATATATAGCAAGTAAGCTACACAGAATTTTCCGCATTTCCATCCTCATCAGGCTAATGCACTAGCCTGACGAGTCCTAAGAGGATGGAATGCGGAAAATTTTGTGTAGCTTAGTTGCCATATATTTTCAAAACACTTCATTTTAGTAATGAGAGTACAAATGCATGCAAAGCGAAACCATTCTAAGTGTTTAGGGAAGAGGAGAAAGCAAATAGCAAGTAAAAAAAAAGACACTTTAAATCGATTTGAAAAGAAATCGTTCACTATTTCCATAAAACCTTTTCTTTCTATGCCGATTGATACGCTTTTTTGTGTTTTTTTTTTAATTTGAGATATTTTCTTTTTTTATTTCAGTTTTTAACTTTACCGATTGAGACGACCCAAAATTTGATTCTAACTAGCCATCTTTCATTTGTTATTTTTTTATATAAATTGCAAAAGATTAACCCACTTCATCCGATCTAGCAATTTTCTAATATATAAAAACTCTTACATAGTCACCTTAAAAGAAAATTCTGTTAAGGGAAATAACTCGTATTGTTTTATTAAGAGTTATCGTTCCTTACTTTTCTTTTCATTGAAGGTTTACTAAAAGTCACGTTTTCTCATTTTTTTTTTCTATATAAACAGAAGCAAAAGGATTCATTTGTGTTAATTTAGACTTGAATTTTGGAGCAACCATTCTTTTTTCTTACTAACACCTTGCTTCGTTAATTCAAAACCAAATTCACTTTTTGCTTGGATACAGAACATAATGAAATAGTTGTAGCTATACATAGAAGTTTTAACATAACTGATTTCAGGTATAGCTAGTAATATTAAAAAAAAAAAAAAATCAGTTGTCTGTGTGTACATTCAATTAAAAGTAAAATACAAAACAAAGACCCACAAAGTACATTCTTGATTAGTGTTACCCAGAATGAATAATATCTAAAAAAAAGTTTAAATATATTTATTCTTTGAGGAGCAACGGACCATGGTTTTGTTAGGGGAGTTTGATTTCTAAGTCATTTACTAAAGGGAAGTAACCGATTATTTTTATCAAGGAGTTAATTACCTTATGTCACTCATTCCTTGGGGGATCTAGATGAAATAGTGCTGTATGTGTATGTATATAGAGAGAAATAGGTTTAGTAGAGGAGAAAAGGAGGATTTGATGAAAAGGATGGATAAACAGGGAGGGAAAAAGATAGAGTGGTTGGAGAAAGGTAAAAAGATAGAAGTTTTGTGAGAAATATGTTACATTTTTACCCGGGGTAATGCCAGGTAACCCTGCTAGTCTAATATAAAAACTCCTCAATGAAGAATGTAAAAGTGAATCCATTTGAAGAGTTTTTTTTCCTCCTTTTCTGCTTGTCATGCATCTGATTGGGCCACATGAAAACGGTGTCACAGTAATATACTGAATGTCAGATATGTTCACTAGTTTTTAATAATTGTTATTTTTCATTTGGCTGTACTGTTTCTAGCTGTTAAAGTAATTGCTAAGGAGTACAAATTGAAAAAAAAAAAAAAAAAAATTACCATAACCTGGTGTAAGTTGACAATACGAGTTTTTTTGTTTTTTTTTTTTTTTTTTGGCACATGTGCTAATTAAGTCTTAGGTTAACCATTTTTTTTTTGTTTGTTTTTTTTTTGGCACATGTGCTAATTAAGTCTTAGGTTAACCATTTTTTTTGTTTGTTTGTTTTTTTTTGGCACATGTGCTAATTAAGTCTTAGGTTAACCATTTTTTTGTTTGTTTGTTTGTTTTTTTTGGCACATTTGCTAATTAAGTCTTAGGTTAACCATTTTTTTGTTTGTTTTTTTTTTTGGCACATGTGCTAATTAAGTCTTAGGTTAACCATTTTTTTTGTTTGTTTTTTTTTTTTTTTTGGCACATGTGCTAATTAAGTCTTAGGTTAACCATTTTTTTGTTTGTTTGTTTGTTTTTTTTGGCACATTTGCTAATTAAGTCTTAGGTTAACCATTTTTTTTGTTTGTTTGTTTTTTTTTGGCACATGTGCTAATTAAGTCTTAGGTTAACCATTTTTTTTGTTTGTTTTTTTTTTTTTTTGGCACATGTGCTAATTAAGTCTTAGGTTAACCATTTTTTTTGTTTGTTTGGTTTTTTTTTTTGCACATGTGCTAATTAAGTCTTAGGTTAACCATTTTTTTTGTTTGTTTGTTTTTTTTTTTGGCACATGTGCTAATTAAGTCTTAGGTTAACCATTTTTTTTGTTTGTTTGTTTTTTTTTTTGGCACATGTGCTAATTAAGTCTTAGGTTAACCATTTTTTTTGTTTGTTTTTTTTTTTGGGCACATGTGCTAATTAAGTCTTAGGTTAACCATTTTTTTGTTTGTTTGTATTTTTTTTTGGCACATGTGCTAATTAAGTCTTAGGTTAACCATTTTTTTTGTTTGTTTGTTTTTTTTTTTTTGGCACATTTGCTAATTAAGTCTTAGGTTAACCATTTTTTTTGTTTGTTTGTTTTTTTTTTTTGGCACATGTGCTAATTAAGTCTTAGGTTAACCATTTTTTTTGTTTGTTTGGTTTTTTTTTGGCACATGTGCTAATTAAGTCTTAGGTTAACCATTTTTTTTGTTTGTTTGTTTTTTTTTTTGGCACATTTGCTAATTAAGTCTTAGGTTAACCATTTTTTTTTGTTTGTTTGTATTTTTTTTTGGCACATGTGCTAATTAAGTCTTAGGTTAACCATTTTTTTTGTTTGTTTTTTTTTTTTTTTGGGCACATTTGCTAATGAAGTCTTAGGTTAACCATTTTTTTTGTTTGTTTGTTTTTTTTTTTTTGGCACATGTGCTAATTAAGTCTTAGGTTAACCATTTTTTTTTTGTTTGTTTTTTTTTTTGGCACATTTGCTAATTAAGTCTTAGGTTAACCATTTTTTTTGCAAGTTTTAGATCTTGAATGGCACAATGCTTTTCTTGTACTTTTGAAATCACTACTATTAGGTACAATATAATAATCAATAGAGAATCGACTATAATAATGAATACAAAATCTGCATGAATTAAAATATAATATTTAAGTGTATTCTACAACCGGGCAACGCCAGACAGCCTGCTAGTAATAGTAAACAAGCGGTTGACGATCACATGTATATATACTTTTGGTTTTCTATCGTACTTTTTTTTGCTCATTCCTTTTCAGTTTTCGTTTCTGTCTTCATCTCAACACTCATATTTTTTTTCATCCAATGTATTTGCAAGCATTCATCTAATTCTACCCTTATATCCCTATCATCACTGCTGGTTTAATATTAAACTGGGTTGGTTCTAGGAGAAATGAAGAAAAAAAATACAACCTATTTAGGCTATCTGTAACTATAAAAGTCTGAGTTCCATCAATAAATGCTTCTAGTGTAGATGCTGCATCAAAATGTCCAACAACCCACTTCCACAAACTTGCAGAAGAGCCCCACCAACTTCTAGATGAACAGTTTTTGATCCCCTCCCAAAATAAGAACGGTTATTAGACTTAAAGTTCTTAAAAACTTCAATACACAAAAAAAAAAAAAAAAAAAAAAAAAATCAGGATACGTAATTCAATCTCATGCTTCGATCTCCTCCTCTTCATGCTTGGAGGAAAAAAAGCAACAATTTGTTTTCTGTATTCAACTTGCCTCACCGTTTTACCCACAGCATTCAGCTCTGAATGGTCAATAGTTGCCAGGGTGCGTCTGTGCAAGATTTAATTGGGAATAATCATCTCTTTGACATGGTTCTTGGAATTGATTTTCTTCAAATTAAGCAAAAAGTATCCATCTCATACACAACGCATTAAATAACATTATAAACAAACATTACACTCAATTTTATCTAGTCACTGCACCATAGATGTGGTATTATATTTTTTAGAGCATACAGAGTTGAGAAGACAAAGGGGCATGCAGTGCTGGAAAGTTTGGGATTGGTTGGTTGTTTTACGGCATATCAACCCTTTTCGGGTTATTTAATACTTTTTAGGGAAGGTGTTTATTGTGGCCTTGTAGACCAACACAAAACCTACCTTAAACTTGTTTCCTTTAGGTTTTTGGGTGTGCTGAAAACAAATATCACATTTACATTTGCTGCAAAGAAGTATTTTTCTGGGTATTAACCAAAAATATGCGCGCTTGCACGTACAACAATGACCACCACTTATAACAAAGAATTATATTGCTTAATACGGCAAAAATACTTATTTGCGGAAAATTTAAATGCGATATTCATTTTCAGCACACCCAAAAATTTATCAAAAACAATTTTTTAAAAGGTAGGTCTACCAGGCCACAATTACCAAATAAACACCATCCCTTAAAAAAAAAACAAAAAAAACAGACGCATCTCCCCAAAAGTGGGTGTTCATTTTACGTTAAATTAATTTAGAAAAGTAATCCCCCACTTTTTAAAACTATAATTTCTTCATATTTTTCATACATCATTTACTGGGATTTTAACTTATTTTCGTTTTCAGAACTCTCAGAAACCTACAATAGTGATGATTTTAAAGGATTTTTTGTGAGTAGAAATATACTGCACCTTTACCAATATTTCAATCAGTCATTTGTTTTCCTAGTTTTGTATATGAATTACAAAATATGATATTTCCCCGAAACCTCTGCCCTTGATGGAGGGGTGACTAAAACTTGCTATGGTTCCAAATGATCTCAAATAACAGCAAGGGAAGACTTGATTCCAAATATTTCTCATGTTTTATCTACCCTCTTTGGTTTCCATAAAGTAAATTTCAAAGTGTATAAGGATTATTTATTTCCAAAAGAGAGGAGATACAACATGAGAAATATTTGGAATCAAGTCTCCCCTTGCTGTTATCTCAGATCATTTGAAACCATAGCTGCAAGTTTTAGTCTCCCCTCCATCAACTAATATATATATATATATATATATATATATGCGCACACAAACTTTTTAGCCTTTTAAAAAATGTGAAAAAATTATAGCCTGTTAACTTAGAATTAGTGCTTTTATGCTAAACTCCTAAAGCAAACGTGGTATTGTCGTGACTAATCATTAATATAATCCTTTACGGTATCAAACACATATCGTAATACTTAGTCCATTGCACCTTATAACAAAGTTAATACAAAATTTCAATTAGATCAGCTTGGTAATTTCCAAGAAAAAGTAGAATGGACAGACAGAGAGACAGACTAATAGAAATATATCTACACACACACACACACACAGCAAGAGAACTTGAATTCCTACTAGACACTATCTTCGAGTGCCTAACAACTCTCTATACAGAGGGTTTGTTAGGGCAATCTGACATAAGGGTACTTTTTTCTACAAATAAACCCTGACTAAATATTCAAAATTAGATGGTATTCACAACACAAATACGATCGCCTCAGTAAAGCTAACCCATACTTGCTTTTACAAGGAATGGTGGACTTCCTCCAACTAGCAGCACCAGACTAGATAAATTCTTGTCCTGAAATCAAGACCAAGAGACCAGAATAAGTGGTCAATTGGGGTGAGGAAAATTTTCTTCTCAATTTCTTTACTAACTCAGTATTTGAGAGATAAAAAAAGTTAATGCAACATTTGAATATCTGTGTATCTCATGTAGAGATGAAGTGTTAGCCACAGGAAGGGAGCCCTTTGATTTGCTGAGAACTTTGAAGTCAAATATACAACACATATTCAATTTTTGATTGTATTTTGTTTTTACTCACATTTGCAATAGACAATGTATTGTTTGTGCGAAAATGCAAAGTTAACGTCATCAGAGAGCAAAGCAAATGAAAGAATGAAATGTTTGTGAAATGATCAAACAATTCGGGTGGAAAATCAGTAGTTTCGATGGCAGAAAATAGACAAAACATTAAACCAAATAAAGCTTCTTTGATGGAAGGAAACCTGCAGAATAGCGTGAACATTCAAGTTGATGGATGATAAACTAACAAAAGAAAATGTTGCCTGCTTTATATCAAATCTATTAATATTTTTTCTTTGGTGGTTATTTCCCTTTTTTTAACTATCTTCCCGATTCAACGAATTAAAAAATATGGCAAAATAATCAATATACAGATCAAATTCTGTTTTGAAAATTTTTGTGATGATTATTCACTATTTAGATAATTCACACTACAAATTGAATCTGGATCATTGTTTTCATCAAAATGATCTTCAATCTCGTTTCAAAATGAGAAACCTATACAGAGTCAAAAAAAAAAAAAAAAAAATCAGAGTTCAAAGTTGCACCTACAAAAAGGTCGAAATGTGAAAATAAGATGAAATAGTAATAATTATACAAACAAATCAAATTTCTATGAAATATTTCATTCAATAGTCCCCCCCTCCTTCAAATATCCTTTTAATGAAATTTTTTATTTTTAACATCTATGATATAAATCTCACCTGTTTGTTTAAATGTATGTATGTATGTAAGTTTGTATGTCTGCCTAAAACTTTTGACAGAAGCGACGGATTTTCACAAGATTGGTATCATTTTGAAGCTCCACCCTTCGGACGACAAATATAAAAAAATCGGCCAAAAACATTAATTCCTTCACTCTCAACTGGGCACTTTTCTACAGGGAAGGATCGCTTTTTTCGTCAATATTTTCGAAAGTCACCACCTCTTTTCGATTGCCTAGCCTTAATTTAAACCTACGTCACTTCTGGTTTTGTGATAAATATAAAAAAAAATCAGCCAAAAACATTAATTCCTTCACCCTCAACTGGGCACTTTTCTACAGGGAAGGATCGCTTTTTTCGCTGGCAATTTTTTGCAAGTTATTCAACCCTCGACGTCGCATAAAAGGGATTATTTCGACCACGGTAAGCACATAAGACCGTTTGTTTTTTTGTTTTTTTTTTCACCTCCAGTGCGTTATGGGTCCGAGCCTGCTTACTACTCTTATTATTTTTTTTTTTTTTTTGCGCTCACAATTTTCCTTCTTTTTTTTTTTTTTTGCTCAACCAACACCCTTACATACACCACTTTCTTTTACACCTTTGCATCACGGGTTCGAACCTGCCTGCCTACTACAACTTTTTTTTTTTTTTTTTTTTTTTTTTAAAACACACACCTCTAAACACCTGGGCAACGCCGGTACCCAGACTAGTTATTCATAATTGTTCTAACTTCATTTAAAAATTTTATAAACAATTGTTGTTCTTAATTTAATCCAAGAAATTACTTCAAAATTACTATTTGCAATGGAGTACTGTTGCCACATCTAGGCAGGAGCTGCTAGAAAGGACTTGTCCCGCCTATCTATCGAGTTCAAAATAGACTTCGTAGTCTCGTAGGGGATGTCCTTTTCTCTTCCTTGCAACCTCTACCTCACAGAAGAGATGTTGCGAGTTTGTCTCTGCTTTAACGTTATTTTCATGGCAAGTGCTCGACTGAGCTTCAATCTATAGTCCCCACTCGTCTGGCCAAAACCACTATCAATACACTCCTTGTCTGTGCCTAGACCTAAATGTAGATTCCATGAACAAAGCTTCTTTCTTAGAACTGCACGCCTGTGGAACTCTTCCGATTGGCCGCTTTCCAGCTGACTACAATCTGATTGTCTTCAAGTCTAACGTAAACAAGTTCTTGATGAACCGTCCCCTAAGTAATCCGATTTACAAAATTCTCACTACTTACGTTTACTTCGCTATAATCACATTGACTAATGTATAGCCATTAGCCCTTATCCTCGAGTAGCCTCTGGGCCTTGATAGGTGGTGATTCCTGTGCAGCAAAAAAAAATAAATAAATAAAAAAAACTGATACACTGTATACGAGGTGTCTGCCACTTACATCATAATGAGGCAACAATTCAAATGGTTCTTTTGATATGTTTTTTTTAACCTATTTTTATGTCAGATGATTGTAAGAAATGAATAGATTATTATTCAGTGAAAAAATATGACAGATAAAAATCGATACAGCAACAATGAAATTTAATTTTATTAATGACATATTGATTATTTTTATTTAAGTCATAACTGATGTTTTCATTTTATAAATATTTTGGATCGGAATAAGTATTTTTCTTTAAGTTGAAGTACTTTTTTTTTTTTTTTGTAAAGAACATGGTACACCAAAAAAATTCAAAATGGCCAGACAAAATCAAATATCGATTTGTAAAATAAATTTGCTAAAACTTGGAAAATCCAACCGAGTAAAATTTATATATTATTATTATATCTTATAATATATCTTTAAAAAAGTTAGGTATGTTTATATATTTAAACGTACAGGATTCACATCTAAACTAACCAATCATTATGAAATTTGGGATATGATTGCTAGGTGTAAGGGCCCAAATGTGGATTATATTTAGTTTAATTTATGCAAAGGGGGTGAAAGCCATTTGAGAAAATTCAGTGCATCCGATTTTTTTTTTTAATTTTAACAATATTCCAAATTTTAGTTACTTTTGCATATTTTGAAGGTTTTTAGCGAGGATAATATGGGTACAACTCAATTATATTATATTTGTATTGATTATACTCCATTGCTATTAAACATCAATTAAGAAATTAGAATTTAGGGAATCTTGTTTAGAGTTTGTAAGCTTAACATTTGGACATTTTCTGAAATCAAAATTATATTGATTTTGATCAAAATTGGAACAAGGATTCTAGACATACGATTGATTTTAATTGTCATAAGATAACAAAAATGCAAAACTGTTCTATTCAGGAGAACTAATTTTACTCGTCCTAGTACAGATATTTTTTTTTTAGTTTGTTTATATATAGTGTGGCCCACTTAAAAGTAGTCCGATCTATTTACTATTTCTCTAATCAATTTTTTTTCAGTTAACCGACCCACTAAAAGGTAGCCCGATTCTTTAATCTTTCTCTTAATGACCAACTAACACCACAAGACAAAATGCAATTCTTTTTCCAACAAGATGGCGCTACATGCCACACGTCTCACAGATCACTAGCACAAGTTCATGATATGTTTACGGAAAAGAGAATAATAAGCAAAGGGTTATGGCCACCACGTTCCCCTGACTTGTCATGTGATTTTTATCTTGGAGGGGGCAGGCTTTAAAACAAAAAGTTTATGCAAATAATCCTCATAATCTAGACCAACTAAAGGAGAACATTACCGATGCTATCAGGAGAATCACCAGAGAAGATCTACAGGCAGTATCTACAAACATTGTTAAACGTGTCCAGAAATACATAAATGTCAACGGAGAACACTTTCAGCATCTTTTATAACACTACATGTAATCTATAAATATAAAAGCGAAAATGTGTATGTATGTATGTATGTGTGTGTGTGTTCGCTTTTTCTGTATGTCTACAAAAGGCTTTTTTCAGAGAAGCGGTCGGTCGGTTCACAACTTTTTATATCACATATAAATCGTAATATCTCACAGTTAACAACGAAGCTCGCCTGTCTATTTAATTTGCTCGATTTCAGGAAGATAAATATTCAACATTTGTCGCTCGCTGCATGTGGGTTAGTTTTTTTCCTATAACATCTTCGGAAAAAAAAAAAAAAAAAAAAAAGCGTTCCGCAGTAAATGAAATACTATCCCGCAGTCAAACTTGACCTCATTAACTCATTAAAACGGGCACCTGCCAAATCCAAGTAATTAAATAAATTCAAACGTGTTTCCGTTAGCATCTCGCAGTGGGGCAATGGTTAACGTCACACTTTTTTTTTTCACACTTTAATTTACAACTTTACCTCAAGGGTTCGAGTTCGATCCTCATACTTATTTTTTTTTAAACCTCCCCCCCAAAAGAAAAAACACCCGGGCAACGCCGGGTACCCCTCGCTAGTGATTACATAAACCCGAAAAATTCAAAGATGGCGTAAATATGACAAAACAGATTTTTTTTATTTATATAAGCATGCCCATATTCTTTTTTCTTTTAAAGTTGATGAGATCTTATTCTTCTGATGAGTTAGGGCAGAAAAGATTAAAAATTGACATAATTACAGGAATAATTTTGTGCTACGAAATCGGTGCTGTTAAAAATTGAACATTTTAACATGCTGAAAGAAATAAACGGTAAGATGGTGAACATCTTGAAATTTGGAATATAGACTTTTTGCCATATATATATATATATATATATATATATATATATATGAATAAATAAATTAATAAAATGCTGTAAGGTTTTATTCAAAATTACTTAGAATTAACTTCAAATGTGGGTGAATATGTAAAGGTTATCCCTTTTTTAAGGTCACAATAAATTTCAATGTTTTAAAATGTCAAAATGAAAAAGGAGTATAAAAAAAAGAGCTTAAATCAGATTACATTTTTTTAAATGCTCCAAAAACCTTTTTAAGTGCTGCGCACACGCACACACACACACACACATGCACAATCTTTGAAAGTATTAATGGATTGTAAATTTTACTCAAAAAAAACATTTGAAAGTTTTTTTTATATATTTTACATTGTCCATTAATATTTTCTACGTCATTACTTAAGACGCACTGTTGAGGTCTATTAAAGAGTGCAGCCAAAGTTTAGATTTTAGCCTATTCCAATAATCCAATTTCGTTTTTAAATAACCCAACCCCGAAATATAATGGACGATTCCAAAACAGCGCAAGTTTGAAATCTCTATCTCTACTTATATATAAAAGGCACTTTGCATGTGTATGTCAAAGTTCATTCCCTATGGACTCCAAAATGCATGGGCATTGATTTCACACAAATGTACTTTGTGTCTGGGAGTGTTCTTACATAGGTTTTGTATTAGAATACCCTTGATAAGTATTGAAAATTGATTTTAAAAAATCCAATTACAGAAGGAACAGTTCGATTTTGACCAAAGTTTACACCCTTATACAGCCTAACATCATGAGTGCATTTGTGGAGTTTCATCATCACACAAACAGAAGGGTCTGGCATATAAAATCAACAGTAGATTCTTTGATAAAACATGAGTGCGTTCGAAATGAAGGTTTCTGTTTAGAGCACAATTGAACCATGATACTTGAATTTTGTATTTTAAACTTTGATTCAAGCAATTATATAAAAATAATTTTATAAAATCAGCAGTAGGTTCTCTACAGTGCAATGTAGACTACAATGCATTATGAACTAAGTCATTGTGGAGAGGTATGTAAAGCTTCATCTTGGTGCAAGCAATCAATCAATCAATTTGATTGGAAAAAATGGTTGATTTCATCGATTTCAATGGCAATAAAAGTATTGGAAGTGTGGAACATTCAGTGATCATTCAATCCCGGTCAACGCCGAGTCTCCCTGTTAGTTGATTAATAAAATACATGCACAAAATCGTTTAAATACCTCAATCGGTTCGAATGTTATCAAAATTCTATGACTCAATATTTGGGTATGAAAATTTGTACAATTTTTTTTTTTTTTACCTAAAACTTGGTTAAATTCCTGACGAATTTACAAGAAATAAAATTTGCAGTAATTTCTACATCTTTGTACTTTTTAAACAATATTAATTAAATAATTTGTTCTTATCGATTCTGTTTCAGTATTTTTTCTTTAATGAGAAGGTTCGATTAAAGAAAATTGGAAGGTTCTACTTTTTTGCTGACGATAAGAACTGAGCTACATTCTGGGACCGTTCCATAAAAATATTGGATCTTTTAGAATTCCCACACATAATTTTTTGTGTCAGCACAAGGAAGATCTTTGCTATTTGTCTGCAAATTTTTAAAATTTAAGACTTCTACAGATTAGCGACCCACTGAAAACGCTTTCATTTCCAGGACATTAATCTATAAATATAAAAGCAAAAATGTGTGTATGTATGTTTGCTTTTTGTGGATGTCTGAGAAAGGTTTTTTTTCTGAGAAGCGATCGGTCGACATGTCTAAATAATATCTACGAGTTAACAACAGCAGTTGCCTGTCTATTTAATTTGCTCGACTTTGAAAAGATAAATATTCAACATTTTTCGATCGCCGCATGTGCATTAAGCTTTTTTGTATAATAAAAACGAAACTAATTCTGGCAGCATTTTTCCGGAAACGTCCGAAAGCAATCAGCTTTGATCAATGTGGAGTTTCTCCTTATATCAGACAATTGCTATTCAATTTGGACAATCCCCTTTTTATGGGGGAGCTGATTTTCCCCACAACATCTTAGAAAAACAAAAAAAAAAAATTTTTTTTTAAATCCTGCCCCGCAGTCAAAGTTGACCTCATTAAGTACGGGTACCTGCCAAGTTTTAATACTTAAATAAATTCAAACATGTTTGCATTACTATTTCGTGGTGACCCAGTGGTTAACGTCGCACGTTTTTTTTCACACTTTGATTTCCAACTTTGACTCAAGGGTTCGGGTTCGATCCTTCATTTACCTACCAAAACTTTTTTTTTTAAATTTTAACTCCCCTCCCCCTGGACACAAACACCCGGGTGTTTTGATTTACCTAAAACCACACACACCTCCAAACACCCGGGCAACACCGGCTAGTCTATTATATAAATCTCACCTGTCTGTTTAACTGTATGTATGTATGTCTGCCTAAAACTTTCGACAGGCGCGACGGATTTTCACAAGATTGGTATCGTTTTAAAGCTCGACCCTTCGGATGACAAATATCGAAAAATTAGCTAAAAACAATTCTTTCACCCTCAACTTTCTATGGTCGCTTTTTTTTTGCTTTTTTTTTTTTTTTTTTTTTTTTTTTGCAAGTCATTGTAGCAGTTGGAATGACTTTACTAATTTCAACGTTCCGAACTTCCAGCCGCGTCACGGATTTGAGCCTGTCTACTATTACTTTTTTCTTTTTCTCCACACACACACCTCCAAACACCCGGGCAATGCCGGGCACCCAGGCTAGTATATATATATATATATATATATATATATATATATATGACTACTTCATTTACTCGCATAAAATTAATATACGAAAGTATAGATTTATGCGTAAACTTTAAGTATTTACTTCAAAAGTGCTCAATACGTAGGTAGAGCTAGTTAGTAAACAAGCTACCACGTGTAGGCATTTAGACGACCCATGTAAATTATGCCTTCATGAAAAATTTGCTATCCTGTACTTTAAAGAACCCCAAAATCTATTAAACATAGAAGAGAAATAGCAAATAACTGTGTTCACAAAATAAAATTTACTCTAGGATAGCGATACAAAATAGTTTTAAAACTAACAAAAACAATAAAAAATAAAATAAATAAATTAAATAAACATGAATATACATAAACGATCACACATATATGTATATATATGTGCATATATGTATGTACACATATGTATATTTATAAAAAAAAAAAAAAAAAAGAAAATGTCTGCCTTAAACCACTAAACTAGTTTTAAAACAGATCCTTTGTTCGATAAAATGCATGCACATTGGCTGATAGGAAGGGGCACGGTGGATACTAGAAAGCTGATTGGCTAACTAAAATCCTCAACAGAAGAGGACCATATAAAAACGATAAACAACCACAGAATTCGCGCATAAGCCTGACGAATCCTAGAGTGGATGAAACGCTGAATATTCAGTGTAGCTTAATCGCCATATATATTTTATAAATTACTATATATATATATATATATATATATATATATATATATATATATATGTGCGCGTGTTTGGCCGACTAATCTGAATCTTAATTGAGAATCATTGAAAAAAAAATTAAAAAAAAAAAAAAAAAAAAAAAAAAAAAAATCAAAACTTTCGAATATCAGAACAATTTGTGTCTATTTTCCGATGCCAAAAATGATCCTTTTATCTTTTTTATTCATTTGATTTTGTTTAACAATCAAATCTTTCACTTCTGTTAATAATAATAAAAATATTTATTGATTTTAAACTACGAGTAAAGCTAAAATCTATAGATCATCCCCAACAAACGTATTTTTATGTTTGAGAAAACATCTGAACATTTAACATGCGCTTTTATGGTAATTAGGAAAAATAACTATAGTTAAATATTTAAGAATCGGAAATTGCATTGGAATCGGGAAAAATATTGCAATCATCTCATTGCTATTATATATACATATACACATGGTCACGATGATAGTTGTGACATTCAGCCTGGATCAGTTGGGCCAGCTCTTTCCAACAAGTTCACCATGTCCCAAACACTGGCTGCTTCTGTTATAAGTGCAAGAGATACGCAGTTCCAACAACAAACCCCATAAAGGTGGGGGCCCAGAATCAGTTCAGCATCCTTCTTTACTGTCCTGAGTCAGGTTTTGAGTTGACCAACATGACATGCTTTCAGCTTGGTGGAGCTGGATCAATAACTTCACGGATGAAGTCACCCATGTGTTGTTAAAGGGGGTGGCTGAACCAGCAAAGGTGTCTGGTAAGGAGAGATTTCTGCAAAGAGTATTTGATCATTGAATAAATTATTTCAGAAGTTTTAATTTTTTTTTATTTTTGTTTGAATGTCATCTGCATATGCAAAAGGCAAAAGCGACGTGCGCATTTTTGCATGTCCAGCAAAGGATGGGGGGAGGGGTTACTATTCTTAGAACTTTTCATATATCCCCTAGATCATAACATCTACAATTTGCCAAGGGATGTCGTGTCTAGATTTATTTCGATCGACTTTTATAAAATTTGCACTATCCCATTCTGTCGCGTGTTTGTTTGGCTTTTCCATATAAATAAAGTGAAACTAATCGAAACGAAATCAGTTCCTTGGCTTTCTTGCCGGGGAGTCCAGAAAGTAATCAGCTTTGATCAATGCGATGAAAACCGTCATATCAGATAATTGCTATTCATTTGGACACTCCCCCTTTTAGGGGGAGCTGGTTTTCCCCTCAAGATGTTGCTCGCATAAAAAAAAAAAAAAAAAAAAAAAATTTTTTTTAAAAACTGCCTCGCGGGATTTCATTCCTCTATGGCGTGATGTTTGACCTCATTAAATTTGTGTCACTGAACTTTTTAATCGTTAAATTAGAACGCTTTTCACTTCCTGTCTCGTCGTGGTCGAGTGGTAAGATGTCAGGTTTTTTCACACTTTCTTTTTCACCTTTGAGTCAAGGGTTCGAGCCTGCCTACCAACTTCTTTTTTTTTTTTTTTTTTGCTCAACACATACCTACAAACATCCGGCACCCAGGCTAGTCTATTATATAAATAAAAGTTATATTTGTGTGAATGGTTAAAAATTAAAAAAACTATCAAAGATAAACCATTCAAATTCAGTGTGATTTTCAGCCGATTATAGTAATTCCTATTTTTTTTTTTTTTTTTTATTCTGCTCAGATGGATTACGGGGGGGATTGAAAATTGCATTGTTATGATGACTGAACTCATGCATGCATGACCTGAAAGTTTCATCTCCCTCTCGCAGATATTGATGGTGCGAGAAAAGAAAGCAACCCCTGTCAGCTCCAGAATTATTTTTCTACATAGTCAACACCATTTTCCATGCACTTTTGCCCGCATCTTTTGATGCCTCAGTCATAAAGTCCAGAATGCACTGTATGGCTTACATCTCTGTTGATATTCTGAAATTGACGAACCCATCTCCTCACTGTGCTGACATCAACTACATCAGCTTCAGTGAATGCTAATTGGTTCAATTTCTTATACACGAAGGAATTCAAGGATACATTTGCTTCTGATGCACATCCATTACAGCGGTTGCTTTCTCACTGTCAATATCTGCAACAGAAAGATGAAACCTTATGGTGATGAATACATAAGTTCAGTCATCATAATGCAATTTGCAATCGCTTTTCCATTCAGGTGGAACTAAAAAATAAAAGGCATTACTTTTAGAACATGTCTTGTAATTTTCCAATAATAAATTCTTGGAGTTTTTTTGTTAGAATTCGATTTTTGTTTAATTCTACAAAACTTACATTACTATCAGCAATTTTTTTAACAAAATCGTAGAGGCAATGTATTTGTAAAAATTTTGCCACCAGACAGAATATCTCATAAAAATAAAATGGCTATGTTTATCTTTATGCAATAATAATTTAAACGTAGCCTCTATTTTCTCAGAAAATACAAATTTCACCGAATGAAGGAATCATATTTGTAAGAAGTTTAACCTCCTAATTATGTAATTCTCTTTACAGGCTTGCCAATCAGTTGAATCAGGATTTTCGCAAGTTCTAACATCAACAACTCAACCAATCAATTTGGAGAATTGGTTTTCTACTTAACTTGTGAAATTCCTGGATTTGCTGTAACCAATAGAAATGATTCTTAAGACACATCCTGTTTTTGGTTTAATAAGACAAATATTATATTATCTAAATACAAAATCATAAAAACGTTTTCACCTGTAATTCTATCTGGATTCATGAAAAAAATAAATAAATAAAAAAAAAAAATAATAAAATTGCGATCACTTCTCGTGTGCATATACGGATACATGCGTGCGTGCGTGCGTGTGTGTGCACCTATATCTGTGTGTGTGTGGGTGTGTTTCTTGTCTTGAAATGTTGCTTTCATATTGTTTTTAGGAGGCCTGGCGTTATCCGGGAAAACTGATCAAAATCAACAAACTCCTGCTCCCATCCCTGTCTCTCCTCCCAATATTTTAGATATTCACATGTGTGATCACTAGAGCTTTGACAACAGCATATTCTTTTCATTGTTTTGACTCTCGAGTATATATCCGACACAAACAATTAATAAACCGAGAACCACATCACTCTACATAAAAACATATAAGATATCAATGGATATATACCTGAGAATCAAAACAAGGAAAAGAATATGCTCTTGTCATAGCCCTAGTGATCACTAAGTCATTAGTAGTAGCATTAAAATAAGTTATTATTATTGCAAAACTAAAATGTTTAAAAAACACAAAGAACATTTTTTATTTTATTTGTTTGCCATTTCTAGCTAAATGCTTTTTTATTTTCTTTAATACATATATATATACATATATATATGAAACTGGAATTGTCTGTATGTGCAGAATGGTGTCTACCAAACTACTGTCAATTCTGATCTATAGACTTGAAACTTGATATATAGGGGATTCTGAACTGTGGAACAAATTCGATTTGTATTTATTTATTGCAGACTATTATTCTCATCTGTATTCGGGGCCCGTGGCGCAGTTGATAGAGACGTTTAATCTCTACGGTTCAAGATGAGCATTGTCTGAAGATAGCGGTTTCAATCCTACCAAAAGCCGACCAGAGGCTTACTTGGCCAAAACGTGGTGAGACGACAACAACTACGGATGGCAGTGATTGCTGAGAATGAAGTTAGGAGATTCTAAGTTCCTATCCGTCGCGGTTACCACCTGACGAAGGCCAGAGGAATAGTTGGCCGAAACGTTGTGAAACAACTAATAAAGATGAGAATAATAGTCCGCAATAAATAAATTGATATAAATAATACTCGTCTCAATAACGAGTTCCAATTAAAATATATAAATTCGATTTGATTTTAAACCAGTAAAAATAGCTGCTAAGAGGTCAAAATTTAAAAAAAAAAAAAAATTGAACATGAGCTAGAATAAATCAGCTAAACGTTTATCTTCTACGCATACACAAATATACATTAACCATCTTCATTTTTAAAGTTTTGATGTGCATATTTTGTATTATATAGACTTAGCTTAAATGGTAATGAATAACGCTGGAGCTACAGGACATTTAAAAACTTTGGAAATCACTACTATATATTGGGTACAATATAATAATCAATAAAGAACTGGCTATATAATAAATACGAAATCTACATAAATTAAAATATATTTAACGACTGGGCAACGCTGGGTGGACTGCTAGTTATTATAAATTAAAATCGGTTAGATGTCAAACGAAATACTTAAATTTCAGTAAGTGTTGTTTTTTTTTTGTTAAAACTAAAAAAGGCAGCAGTCGAAGGACTTGTGATTGAGAGGGAGCTATTTCCTCTGACTTTTCTTTGACATTAGTCAGCAAAACAGTAACTGATGAGCGAACTAAAAAAAAAAAAAAAAAAAAAAAAAAATTAAAAAATCAGAAATTATTTTTTTATGCAGTTTTGTTTATGACGCTACTCAGTCAATGAAACGGGAGACAAATCTCATTTTACATATAAGATTAATCGATTATTGCAACAAACAAAATTTTTTTAAGTAATTCTGAAATAAAATCTTTGAATTAATTTAAAATTCTTATCCATTAAACGATCGAAAATTTTAAAGGCTTTTTATATTGAATAAATAGATTACAACATTAAATTGCCATTGTATAGGAAGTAATGCGATGATCCTATCCCTTAAATTAATATATATATATATAACAATAGAAAAATGAGAGCTTGAAAAGTAATATGGTTAAGATTAAACTTAGAAAAGTAAAAGGACTTGTTGTTAATGCTGCAATATTTTAAGTTATAAACTTATATTTTTTACTAGACTATTTTGTCTTTTTCTTTTCCAGTTGTAAGAATTAAAAAAAAAAAAAAAAAAATTCAATTTAACATTATATAATCAATTCTTAATGCTGGAAAATTTTAAGTTATCAATTTATTATATTTTTTTACTAGAATGTCTTTTTTTTCTTTTCCAGTTTTAACAACAAGTTCTTTACTTTTCTCAGTGTAATTTAAACCATATTACTTTTCATGCTCGCATTTTTCTATGTAATCCATGATTTTTCAGGCTTTGCTTAGAAATAATATTTTCTTTTTTGTGTTCAATATCATACGCATTGTCAACAATCCAAAAAAAATTATTACCAACTTCTTAAATTGACTAAAAAAAAAAAAAAAAAAAAATCAAATAAAAGACGTAATTAACTAAATAAATAGTCAGTTTTGGCCGACGAGCCAAGGCGCAAAATCGGTTAGTGATTGAGCCCAGCAACGGTGAATTATCAGCAGCAGTATAACTGAGCGACAGATCAGGATATCAGTGAATTAATAGTGACAGTAGTAGCTGAATAGATGCAATCGTGGCGAAAGGGCGAACAATGTGGGCACGCAATGAATGAAAACATTCCAAGGAGGGCAAAAACAATATATACAGTAGAACCCCCGAGATACTACATTAAAAATTAGTAACAAAATACAGTACAGTATATAATACACATGTATATAATCAAATAACATAAATAACACAGTAAGGCGGGGCAAATATCATAATCGGGGCCAGAAAAACATTGTATTCCACATTGTAACCAGAAAAAAATGCATCTTAGAGCCACCGTACTCCAGGGTTCTACTAATATATATATATATATATATATATATTATTGTTGTCTTCAAGAATTGGGTATCTCCATTTTTCCCTACGTTAACACTTTGCTATAAACCCGAGATGGGAACTTTCCTTTTTTTTTTTTTTTTTTTATATCTTGTTACATCATCATCACCTCCACCGTTCCCAGCAGATTTGAGGTAGTGTAACATATTTGGTTGCTATGGTAACCAACAGCCAAAAAAAAAAAAACATTTCTCTGTTCCTTACAGATTCTGAGAACTTTTGAACACCAGTAATTTTAGTATAACTTGTTTTACTGAAAAAAAAATTGAAAATTCATTTTTTTTTTTTTTAAATATCTGAGGTGACTTATGAACTGTAAAAATTATATATTATATTTTTGTTTTAATAAACGAAAATTGAAATTTATTTTTCAAAATATAGCTGACCTATCAACTGTAAAAATTGTTTTAAATTTGATCGCAAAATGAGTGAGCGGTGAAGCTTTAAAGCAGTACAAAATGAGTAAAACTAACACTTAACCATATATTTAAACACAGTAGTGTTTGAAGGATATTATATATTTCACTATATTAAAAAGAAAAATTATGAAAATTAAATGGAGTGATCTTATACCAAATGTTGAAATATTCAACAGAGCCAACACGGACAGCATAGAAGCCGTACTTGCCACCACACAACTGCGATGAACTGGGTGGCCAAAATAGAAAACAATCGCATTCCAAACATCCTCTTGCATGGAGGATTGGAAAATGGATACAAAAAGATTGGTGAAAAGAAACTCTGCTACAAGGATGTGGTAAAGCCCCACCTAAAGACAATGGATATGAACACGAAAAATGGGGAAGGGTTAGCAGCAGACTGAAGTTGATGGTGCAGTAGCCTTCACAAAGGAAGGTGAAAAATAGAGGCAAAAATAAAGGTCAAGTCTGAACAAAAACATTACCAAAGGCAACAACCCTGGTAACTACGCATGCACTACTTGTGGGGAAACTTTTCACACTGAGCGTGGAATGCTACAACAGCACAGGATAGAAATCACAGAGATTCTGACTAGTCATCTTTGGCTATGTAGGATTGTGTGATGATGACTATACTATTAGAAAACATGATATAAAATCAATATCACTATTGGTTGGTGAGTCAGAAAGTATAATGTATGTACAGTTTCCATATATTCTGCTTGTCCCTTCCTTAATTCGTGTATTACGCTTTGAAAAAGACCAAATATTGAATTTTTTTAAGGCCAAACTGTTTCAGAAAAGGCCAAAATTGTGAAATTTGACTTAAAAAAAGATCCATTTGGCAACGCTGGACAAGATTATGAGACTAACATCCTTTTTTAATATCATTACAATACTATTATCATTGTTGTAATGGGGTGAGAAAGTCAGCAAAATGCTATGTAAAAAAGAGAACATTCAAAATAAACAGGGCAAAAAAAGGACATTATCTGCCAAAAAGTGTTGGACTTGAAGATTCTCTTACAATGTGATTTCATTATTTGCATTGAACTCTGTAGTACAATATTACTTTCTGAATATAAGCACTTATTGATTTATCTCACTTGAGTCCGTTCTATATTTAAAATACAATGGACACTAGTTTCACAGAAATTATAATAAACTAATATTTGCTACATGTTTTTCTCTTCAAAAAACTAATTTTTTAGTGCCAAACTTTATCAAAATATATTTGTTGATTCAATATATTTCTCATTCCGGGTCCTGCTAGTTTAAACATATCTGACTGATTTATCATAATATCCAGTCAGTTCATCTTTCAGAGATGAAAAAGTCCTCCACGCAATCTTACGAGTTTGATTCCTCCTTCAAATACTTCCGACACTAAACTGTTGGATTCTTTTGGCTCCAATTTGGTAAGTCCTCCAAAAATTTTATAGCCCCCCCCCCACAACCATCTCCCTCAAAGTTTTTTCTTGCAATCCATTCAGTTTTTTTTTTTTTAAATATTGAAATATATTTCACCGATCCTTAAATTAAATTGTTCCCTTACAAAGAAAACAATGGGTTATTATATTCATTGTTAGCTTGAAATGAGACGAGAAAGAAAGAAAACAAATATAAAGGATGAATTTACTTGTGAAAATTTCATATTAAGAAAAAAAAAAAAAAATCCTTTTGTTGATTATCAAGACATCCACACGTTTTACGGATTTGCTGTGTGAATTTCCATGAATTTTTTATATTAAAACATTAAATTAACGTGCATCCTTAGGATGAATGAGTCTTTAAATTTTAATGCATACTTGATGAAGGGTACATAGTTATCAACATTGCTGTATAAGAAAATTTAACTTTCTGTGTGTTTTTTTTTTTGTTTTTTTCTTAATAAAATAAATACGTATTAGATACGTTTGAAGCCAAAATAACGCATTATTACAAAAACAGATATTTATTTTGTTTGAAATTCATAATATAAATTTTAACCAAAATAAATATTTGTTTATTTTGTAATAATGCGTTGTTTTGGCTTCAAACGTATCTAATTAATATGTATTTATTTTATTCAAACTCAACCAGCGCTTCTATCAAGGAACACAAACCCTAACGTGTTCTTTTTGTTTTTTTGTTTTTATTGATTGATCATTCATTATCTGTTTTTCTGGATCAAGCAGGTTTTTTATAACTAGATTTTTTTTTATAACTAGATCTTTTTTTACCTCACTAAAAATAGGCTGAAAAGTGGGACGGACAGACAAATAAACACATAATAATGAAGACATTTTTAGTTCATTAAAAACAGGCAATAGTTATAGCTTGTTGACTAACAATGAGTACTTTATGCCGAGTTCAAGGTTGAATATTGTTAAATTTGCATTTATTTTTGCGTTAAATATTAATCCCTAATAATCCCTAACTGTGCAGCAAATGGATACCATAATACTTAGTTCGCTGTACCTTATAATTAAAGTCCATAAAAAATTCAGCCAGATTAACCTAATAGTTTCGAAGAAATCTTCTAGAGTAAATGTGATATTGTAGTTACTAATTCCTACCTATGCATCGAACAGATACCATAATATGTGGTTTGCAGCAGCTTATAACAAAGGTTCGTACAAAATTTCAGACAGATCAGCCCAGTAGTTCCTGATAAAAAAGTGGATCGCATAGACAAAAAGAAATATAATGTGGATTGAGGCAAAGTTTTTGGTTTTCTTCAAAATTTAGATGATGTGGGGTGATGTCATAATGGACGTTGCCTTGGTGATATCTGAGAAGAGACACTGACTGAAATATGCGGTCTCTCGTTGCTTGTTCCTATGAATAGTTATTGTCCGTTCAATGTTTTGTATAAATTTTGAAATATCACGGCCAAAGAACCCCCTGACACTTCGATCAAAATAGGTTGATCAAATGAAATGGTCAATTCAATAATATATAAGTTAATTATGGATAAAGATTTCTTTGATGTGTATCGGACCACTTAATATTTCAGGATTCAGTTGAGCACTTTGGTCTACCGACCTAAAAGCCTTGCAACTAAATATAAATGCTATTATTACAATAAGCTTATATGCCCTATCTACTCTGAACGTCATGGAATTTCTATAAATAAAGCTAATTTATATTAAACTAGCACACCACCTGGCATTGCCCGGTCGTAAAATATGCTTAATACGATATTTTAATTTATGCAAATTTCATTTTTTTTTTTTTTATTATTATAGAGCCAATTCTTTATTGATTATTATATTGTACCCAATATATAATAGTGATTTCAAAAGTTAAAAAAAAAAAAAAAATACATATACATGACTTGGATGCCATCAGCCAGAATTGAAACCAAAACAATAGCTTTCCAGTTATATTTATACTGTGTCCTTATGCATATAAAAACATAAAAAAATGACACTAAATAGTATAAATGTATATTTGCACATGCATAGAAGAGCACTTCAAGTCGACTTATGCCTGCCAAGTTCCAATTTTGACTCCTTAGTAGCTATTTTTACCAACTAAAAACCAAATTTGTTCCACAGGTCCAAATCACCTATATATCAAGTTTTAAGTTTTCAGACCAAAACTTCAGATGAGTTTGATAGAAACCGTTCCTCAGAGAGACAACATCATTATATATATATATATATACATACATACATACATACATACACACATACATAAATATACACACACACACACACACACGTACATACATACACTAGCTGAATGCCCGGTCATACAATACGCTTAAACATATTTTAATTTATGCAGATTGTGTATGTATTATAGAATAAATCCGCTATTAAATATCATATATTGCAAGGAATAATTTGCCGATGGACTAATTTGCAAAAAAATAATAAAAAATAATAATGATAATGTAGTTCATCAAATACCGCCTGTGTTTGTTCACAATATCTCGTCAGCTGATATTTGGGCGTGACAATAAATGCCCTGGAAAAGTCACTTATAACTTCTGATTAATGTTTAGTTTTAAAATGCAAACAAAAAAATGATTTGCAGGGATTTTAAATGGTACCTCTTCTTTTACCATAAATTGAATTCATTTCTATAAAAAAAATAAAATAAAATGGTGAGGTACACCAGGACTTGAACAGGGGGATCATTCCATCTGTAGTCAAATGATCTACTACTGAGCTATGTTTCCAGATGTCAACAAATCTGGGGGGGGGGGGTTCTAAGAAGAAATTATGTGTTGAGATTTTATTATCTCCCTTGGTGGTGCAACCATAAAATATTATCCTGTAAAAATTCTTTTTAATCTATAAGAAAGAAAGACTTTTTAGGATTGAAATTTTTCCATTTTCGATACTTATTGGACACATTTCTGTATGAAACATATCCAGGAACACTGTCAGATAAATTACCTTTGTGTGAAATTTGCAAAAGATAGGCTCGGCCATTTCAGAACCTATAAGGAACACACACACACAAAGACTTTTATATAATAATAATAATATATGTTTTTAGATTCCTGAAATAATGTTTCATGGTACATAACTGATGATCCTTTAAGAACATTGGTACTTTTGTTTGTGTAAGTAAAACTATTCAGAGATATGAGAGATTAACTGACTTATTGAATAAATGTTTTGATGAAAGACAATATTTTTATACTTTTAAAGGTTTTAAAGAAACTTCCAAGAACATATATATAAGTGAGGAGATGATTCCAATATTATTACCGATTCCGTACTAAATTCCAGATTCTAATCTATATATATATATATATAAAAGCGAAAATGTGTGTGTGTCAGTGGCGACTCTAGCCTATTATTGCTTGTCGTGCCCCCCCCTGCCCTTTGTCAACTTTAGTTCCCAATCCGTGGTCCGTGGATCCAAATAAGTAATCATAGTTGCTATTGCGTGATTCTCCATTGCATAGCACAGATTGACTAATGTACCTTGCATGGTGTTTGTTTTTGTTTTTTTTGTGAACAATCAAGATACTATATAATTTGTGGTCTTGTTGATACAGTAGATAAGATATTTTTTCCCTTTCAAAAGTATAGAAGAAAAGAGATATTCATTACTATGAGTAGAAAAATATGTTTATTAGAATAAAGAAATTGATGACAATAACAACTAACCAGGTTAGCAATTAAGTCCACAAATCGCCAGGTCATTTGTCTCATGGAATTATAAAATAATTAAATGATTGATTTTTTATTAGCACTTCACAATCCCTTTTTTTTTTCATTAAGGAATGGTTTATTCGTGAATTTTGAATCATAGAAATCTACAAAAAATACGGGTTCTATGTCATTTTATATTAATAGTAAGAAAACCCCTCAAACCTCGGAACCTTCGTAGAAGTCCGTAGTAGTACGTAAATAATCTTTTTCATAAAGATTCTGTATGTAACTTTTTTTTTTTTTTTTTTTGCTGCATCATTTTACAGCTAGTGTTCGTCTATAAATGCCTTTGAATAAGAGTGCCTGCAGGTCAAGCGCGTTTTTGGGAAGGTCATCTCATTTGAGCATAAACTCCAGGCGTCTTGGTTTGGCCGCAAATTTTTCTATTACCTTATTGTGCAATTCATTTCTTTGCTCTAAGTTTTTAAGCATTTCCTTCTCAATTGAAATTCGGGCTAAAGACGAAAGTCGATCCTCAGCCATAGTGCATCTTAAAAATGATCGTATTCTGTCCAAGGTTGAGAAACTTCTTTCATTTGAAACTGAAGTAGCGGGAATGGTAAGGAAAAGTTGTATCAGTCTCACAGTTTCAGACATTGCAAACAAAAAACCGAGTTCATGAAGCATCTCCAAAATAGCTTTACTTGAGGTACATTTTTTGAAATCATTGTCAGAATACAAATACCTGAGCTCACTTGTCAAGGATTTTAGGTCAAAAATACCAGGGTATTTTTTCTGCAACGCATCTATATGTTGCTTAGGGAATGTACAGGAAAAAATTTCAAACTTCTTCACATCGAGCAATTCAAAATATGAAAAGTCTCCTATATTGGCGAATCGATCCTTTAGTGACGAAATGATGTTTTGAATTATTTCAAAATATACACTTTTGTAGTTGATTCGATTTCCCCTAGTTTTTTTGTTGGTGGAGCGTGTGATTCGTCAGATATCTCCATGTCTGTCATCGATTGTTGGATCATATTTTCATAATGTTCATTGTCACAATTGTTTGATATTGATTGAATGAAATCATGTATTTTATCTTGAGCATATTTCACGTCGAGTTTTCTGCACTGTAAAATGTCAAAGAGTTTCTCTGCTTGAGAAAAAATGACATAAAAACAGTTAATAAAAAACATGAAAGTGAAATCATTCAATTTTGACAATAAATTGTCGGTTTCACTTAGTGTTGCTTCATCCCATATTTCGCCATGATCAAGAATATCTTCGAGTGCGTTCATTATTTTTTGACGATCGTCTTTTATAGCGGATACAGTTCTTGATTTATAAAACCATCTGGTAGCACACAAAGATGGGATGCTGATTTCAAATTTTCGGAACACACTCTTCCGTTTCGTACTAGATGATGTGAATTTACTAAATCTGTGTAAATGTGAAAAAAATATTTTAACGCCATCAACATTTTCCGTACTTTTACTCAAAACTAAATTAAGTTTATGGGCATAACAATGGATGAAATCGGCGTATTTAAATCCCCTCTCTCTCAATTTAATTTGCACTCCGTTCCATTCACCTGCCATCACGGCTGCTCCATCATAAGTTTGGCAAACCAATTTTGATTTTGCATCATCAAAGGAATTTAAAGACTTCTCGATTACATCAGTTAATCTTGTGGCACTTTTGTCATCGCTCACGTTATGAAATCCAAGGAATCGTTCAATAATTTTGCATCCATTCACATACCTAACAATGATCGAAAGCTGTGCATGCATTGCACAGTCAGTTGTTTCATCAGCCTGCACTGAAATAAATGGGACACTTTGAATTTCAGCGTAAATAACATCAGCAATCACGTTATCAATTGCAGATATAATTTCATTCTGTATTGTTCTGGAAACACCTGAAAATTGCCTAGAGCCTTCTTTTGCGGAAAGTTTTGATGCAAACACACTGTCAATTTTAGAGAAACACTGCAATAATTCTCGATAATTACCTTTGTTAAGACTATCTTCCCCTTCATCGTGTCCACGCAATGGTAGTTCTTGTTTGCAAAGATATGATATTGCGTTTATCAGGTGTTTCAAATATTGTCTATTTTCTTCGACCAATTTATTGTGCCTTTCTCTTTCAAGTTTGGCCGATTCACTAATAGCAGTAACTATGTCATACATGCCAAATGTTTTTAAACGCTTATAATTGTTCAAATGAGTCATTGATTTCGAATGAATTTTGCAGTCAGCCAAAATATGCCTATAATCAGTATAGCCAGTATCAGTCCATGATTGTCCTGATTTAGGCGTGAAAAGCAAGCAAGGCCAACAATAGAGTTTTTCCTCAGATTTACTCGCACATAACCAGTCAATGTCATTAAACCATTTGGATTGGAAGGAACGAGTTCTAACCTTATTCACCAATAAAGGAGTTGGGCGCCCAACTTTGATAATTTCTCGCTTCTTGGCTACATTTCTAGGGCCAAACGATCTATTTTTCAGGTCTAACACAATATCCATTTCCATTATATCTAATTTTAAATTCAGATCATTAACAGTAAATGCAGTAAAACTTTTTTTTTTTAATGTTTTAGAAAATAATCTGCTTACCCGTGAAACACAGGAAAATTAGCCCAAGTGACGTAAAACGCAAAATACAGGGAACTTCCAAAAAGTAAATTCCATCTGATGAATCTTGAAACATATGATATCTTGACCAGTTGAAGTTATCCGTGGAAACACTGAGAACATTGAAAATCTTAATTTTATCCAAAAATTCTAAGATACAAAGAATTCGTAAATAAAGTCCGTGGTAAAATTGAATGTAGTGAAGCGACTGAAATATTTTGGCAACTGAAGTAATGTTCTCCAAAAACGGCGATTAAATTTTCCCATAGAATAAAAGGTAATATTGATGAATAAAGTTGGGTTTAAATAGCTGTGAAATGATGGATGCAGCAAGAAAAGTTACATACAGGGTTTTTATGAAAAAAAATTACAAAGTATTTACGTATCACTACGGAATTTTACGAAGGTTTATTGGATCGACGGGTTTCTTAGTATTAATATAAAATGACTTAAAACCCGTATTTTTCGTAGATTTCTATGATTCAAAATTCACGAAAAAAAAAATTCCTCAAAAAAACAAATTCACTCTTATTCAAAACCTGTTCTTTATTAATTAATGAAACAATAACTTCATCACTGATATTTATTTACAATCTGATATACACGCGTGGTTATGTTTACACAGAACTATTCGTGCTACTACATAATGCAACAGTAGTAGTAATCGTTCTTCATGTGTTTATGCGTATGTATGTGTCTAGAGATCTCTCTCTTCCCCCTCTCTCTCTCGGTCCCTCATCCTCTTCCTAAAACAGACATCAGCAGGCTCGATCGTGCTAAATATTTTAGGCACTATAAGTGGGCTTTACTTTGCGGGTGATTACAGAAAAATCTGGATTTCTCTAACATTATGATTATTATGAGTAACGGTTTGGCTTGGCACGAATTACGGACGTTCAACGTCATAGCCGCTGTTATGGAGTTTTCAATGAATCTGGCGGTGGCCGGACAAAGACAACCCGTTCAAAACAGCATCCTTGTATTATTCCCAGATATATTTATGAATTTTTTGCTACTTAGTTATCAAAACTTGAATAGATATGTAATTTAATTGAGATCGGACTAAGTATGTTTGCTTGAAATTAATGGATGATTTTTTAATCCATTCTGAATAACATTAACCGAATTATTGGTCGTGCCGGGCACGAGTGGCACTAGTCCCATCTCCGCCCCTGGTGTGTGTTTGTATGTCTCGCAAAAACTTTCGACAGACGCAACGGATTTTCACGAGTTCGGTATCATTTTGAAGCTCGACATCTTGGACGACAAATATCGAAAAACTGGGCAAAAACATTCATTCCTTCATCCTTAAGGCTCTCTTTTTTACAAGGAGGGGTGAAAAAAATGGTATCTTCATGACAAGATGGCTTTACACATGCGTCATTACATGCAAAAGATGTACATTGAATTCATTGTAAATGTTATAAAAACCAACCTACTTTCATCCATGCGTCTATAGCGCGATGAGTTAAGTGACAGCGTCGTTATCTAAAGATTTCAGGTTCAATCCCAGTTATTAGATATACGTTTTTTCTCGATTTTTAAACATTTAATATTTAAACAAGATTATTTATACCGTTTTTTTTTGGCCGTTTTTTTTTTGTTTTTGTACCGTTTTTTGGGTTTTTGTTTATCCGATTGTTTTAAAGAAGTTTTATGTCCGTTCGCCGTTGTATTTGTTTTTTTTCCGATTTTTTTAAAAAGTTTAAACAGGGTTATTAATTCGATTAGTCTTTGCCCCCACCCCCACATACACACCTCCAAACACCCAGGCAACGCCGTCCTTTTTTTTGGGGAGGGGGTTTGTTTCTCTGATTTTTTTAAAGAAGTTTTACGTTTGTTGGCTGTTTTTTTTGTTTCGGTTTTTCCGATTTTTTAAGAAGTTCTTTACCCCCCCCCCCTACACACACCTCCAAACACCCGGGCAACGCCGGGTACCCCCGCTAGTCTATCAATCTATAAATATAAAAGCGAAAATGTATGTGTGTTTGCTAAAAACTTTCGACAGACACGACGAAAATTTACAAACTCCGTATCATATTGAAGCTCCATCCTTCGCTCGAAAAATTGGCCAAAAACGTTCATTTTTTCATCCCGAAATCGACAATTTTCGACAGGGGGGGGGGTCAACAAAAACGGTCCTCTCGTGACCACGACTGGTTCTACGCATGCGTCAGATGACGTCATGACCTGATTTACTTTAAATAGTTGAAAAACTGAACAAATTTTGTGTACGTTGCGTTAGGTCAGTTGATTAGCGCGTTGGTTCATTATCTAAATGTTTTGGATTCAAATCGTGGTGTGAGATGTCTTTTTTTTTTTTCGATTTTTTAAATTTAAATATTGAACCAGTGTTATTTAAGCCATTTTTCAGGTAACGTTCTTTTTTTCTGTTTTTTTAATTTTTTTTTTTTTACTTCGCTTATCCACCCAAAAACACCCGGGTACCCAACGATTTTTTAAATTTTGATATCGAAACAGGCTTATTTAAGCCATTTTTCATGTGTTCGTTTTTCTGTTTTGTGTTTTTATTCCCGCTAAGTGTTAACGTTGTTTTCTTTTTACTTCGCTTAAAACAAACAAACCGTCGTCGTAACGCTCGACGACTTCCGGCCGCGCACCTGTCAATTTGGTTCTTAAATAAATTCAAATAACTCATTCTGGCTGGCCGATTTTATTTTCAAACTTCGCCTCAGGGCTTCGGGTTCGATCCTCCCCCCTAACCACGAATAAAGAAGGGGAGTAGGCAAAAAATATATATATAAATATCAATTACGAAAAAAAAAAAAAAAAAGGTACACTATTATTGTTGCAATATTGTGGAAATATAATGGGGTATGATCCCACACAGTCGGGCGATTCTATTTATAAACGATGGAACTGACGAATCGAATTAATTCACATTCTGCTACCAACCAATCAGGAACCAGAATTGCTCCATAAATATTAAACCTTTTCTGTAGCAATTTCACATGTTTTTCTGTCTCGACATGGTAAGAATATTTTGCTCTGTGGAACTGTCTACTGCAAACCAGTCACCTCTCAGGACTTGTTTAGAACAACAAACCATCGGAAACTGTTCTGAAACTAAACATGGCTTACACTTCTATTTTGAGCATATTTGTAATCACAAATAAAGAAGGGGAGTAGGCAAAAAATATATATAAATATCAATTACGAAAAAAAACAAGGTACACTATTATAAAATTCATTCTTCACTTAATAATCGGTGAAAATTTCGTATTGATTGGATAATTACTTGATTTTTGGTAAATGTTTAAAGTGAAACTCAGTCAAAAAATATTTACTCTCTCCTTCCAATTTGGCCGTGCCTTATTTAAACAAAATTTTTTAAAATCAGTAGTTTTGTTTTTTTTTTTCAATTTATTTTTTCTTTTGTAGAATTCATCAACAATTGATATCAGCATAAATTCTGTTGATTTTATGACGACAGTGAATGGAATCAGTTCAGAGAACTACTGTCATTACTACCCAGCAGAGCGTTACCACCATCTACCAAGGGAAGAGTCTATCGAGCATGTGTGCATACTGTGATATTGCGTGGAAGTGAAATCTTGCTAGTGAGGATTGAGGGTATGCGTTGCATGGAGAGAAATGTGTAAATCCCAGTTTTAAAGACGAGTTTAGATCTAATGATCTCAGAGGAAGATTAAATCTGAATAGTATAGGGAGATGTGTGCAGAACAGGAGACTTTGATGGTTTAATCACAGTGAAAGAATAGATGAGAGTGCTTGGATTAGTTGATATAAAACAGTTGAGGTAGGAGTGTCAGCTGGTAGAAGGCCAAGAAAACCATGGGACGAACTGATAAGGATGGGCTTGAGAGAGAGAGATAAATAAAGACCTAGCCAGAGATAGGTTAGTTTGGAAATCAATTTTAAAAACCATCCAACACATGCCAGCATGTAAAATGGACATCAAAACCGATGATAATGATAGTGGTGGTTATCTGAATATTATTGAGTATTAAAATTACTTTTAAGGAATACAACAGGGGTTGAAAACCTCCAGCCCACAAGCCAAATCTGTCTCTCGGGTGAATTTTGTTTACCCCGCCACCTTACCTGAGGCACGATATAAATATAACCCTATCACAGTGACAGATGAGACTGATTATATTATGTCAAAATTTTTATTTAAATTTATCCGAGAACTTGTTTTTAATTTGGATTTTTATTTACCAAAATTTAAACCTATATTCAAAATACGTTTTTTTTTGTTTTTTATTTTTTTTTGTGTGTTGGTTTGTGTCTGAACGTGTGTGCAATTATAAGGGGTATTATTGTTCTTAAATCATTTGGATTTTACCTGCTTATTGTATTTTTATTAAAAAATAATACATATTTTGGGCTAAATTATTTTTTATTACAATTATTATTATAGGAGTTTTTCATAAAACTCTTTTAATTTTTAATTCGTTTTTATTTTTAGTTCATTTATTCCCTTGAATAATAGTGAATATAGTTGTTGCAATCATGTTGAATAATATGTGAATATAGTTGTTGCAATCATGTGCTCGTCTGAGCTTCAATTTATAGCCCCCCCCCCACCAAACTTTTACAACAAGCATTCGTCTATATAAAACCACTATTAGTAATTCCTCCCCCTCTATCTGTGCCTAAGTTTATACACAAATTCCGTGAACAAAGCTTTTTGCTAGAACTGATCGCTTGTGTTGTCGCTGTTCTGCTGGCCTACTTTCCAGCTGACTACAAAATGGTCGTTTATTTAATATATATAATATGGGGAAATCCAGCTCTCAAAAAGGGGCACAAAGTTGGAACAAAAATAAAAATTGCCTCAGTTTGGAAGAACTTCTTTATTGACCAAGAACAAGGTGTAGTATCAGAACAGATACTACACCTTGTTCTTAGCCAAAAGGCAAGTTGAAACTTACACAAGTCATGTTGATGTTAGCATACAACAATCTGTTGATTCTTCTTGTAGAGTTGCAATATTTTGGGCATAAATCTGAGGGATAACCACGTGTCATACAAGTGACCTAATCACGTGCCAGAACAGCTTCATGAAACAATTGAATCATGTTGAATTCTTCAGAAACACCTTTCGGCTATGAGCAATGTGCAGTATCTGTTCTGTATCTGCACTTGATCTTTCCCGTTCTCAATCATTGAAGGAGGGATGCTTCTAGACAGAGACGATTTGTTTCCACTCCACCCTACCCAGAATCCAGAGTGCCCCCCCCCCCGTTTTCATGAGATGGATTTACCCACATTAAAAACGACCTTGTACTTAATTTAAGCCTCATAGGGAGGCAAGTAAATAAGGGCACCGATAGAAAGACACACATGAGGAGACAAAAAAGCTTTTTCTTTTGTGCAGTTTGAGAAAGCATGCTTTGTAACCGAGAGTTTTTTTTTTTTTTCTTTCATCTCCCTTTCCATCCCATTTGCATCCTCATCCTTCTACTCAAAACCTGGTTACCGGAATTGGAAAGTGGTAGGTTGTGAGGAATCGGGGATGATAGTGCCGAGGGAGGGGGGGGACAACTATGCTTTTTTGTTTTTCTGTTTCTTGTGCTCTGAGTGAAGCTTACCAGAGAACTGTTTTATACAGGTTTGTAACTTGAGAATTACAAACTGTTTGCTGTTAACATACTATTCGCCATTCCAACATTCGTTGGAAAAAACTGTACATTATATATATATATATATATATATATATATATATATATATATATAAACGCACGCATTTTCGTTGCCGGTGGTAAGAGATTGAAAATGATTTGTCTGCGTGCATTGGCTTCAATTCTCGAGATACAAATTACTGATAAAAAGACTTTTGGTTCAACTTCCTTTTTGTGTTTTGTCATCAGCATTCTCCTTGCTAAAAACTATAAGTAAAGACCTTACAAAAGTGTGTGTGTGTGTGTGTGTGTGTGTGTGTGTGTGTGTGTGTGTGTGTGCGTGCATATATATATATATATATATATATATATATATATATATATATATATATATATCTTAGTCATCCACATACAGTACTGTATCGCAGCTCATCAGTGCGACTAGACAGGCAACTACCTTAAGCCAGGATTGAAACACGACAGTCAAGGCTCCTAACCATTATGCTAATAAATATTAGTGGCCTGACAAAGCTACAGGGGAGACAACCAAGTAAAAAAAAATATATATAAGTAAAGTTCATCCCAAACCGGTAAAACTAAAGCTAGCCTGTCACGACTATATATACAAATGCAGGCAAGTTTGGGCATATTTTATTTGGTTGAAAATATAGGTTCTTTTTTATCAAAGAATATTATTATAATCTTCAAAAATGCTATGGTTTCAAATGATCTGAAATAACAGCAAGGGGAGACTTGATTCCAAATATTTCTCATATGTTATAGCTCCTTCTTTTGGAAATAGAGTACGATTATGAATATCTCCAGTATTAAATAATCCTTATACACTGTGAAATTTACTTGATGTATAAAAACCAAAGAGAGGAGATATAACACATGAGAAATATTTGGAATCAAGTCTCTCTCTGATGTTATTTCAGATCATTTTAAACCATAGCAGCAAGTTTTAGTCTCCCCTCCATCAAGGCCAGATGTTTGGGGAAATATCAGATATTTTGTAATTCATATGCAAAACTAGGAAAACAAATGACTATTATTGAAGCATTTTACAGCTGTCCGTAAAAATCCAATCATTTGAGGCCCCTGCACCGTTCTGTAACATTTAGTTTCGACGGTTATAGTCTTAAAATATGGGGGCAAATATATGGCCTTTTATATGTTAGATTTCAAAAGTTAAAAAAAATAAAAATAAATAACTTGGGTGCAATCAGCTAGAATCTGAACAAAACATTTAGTGCCTCCAGCCGTGTTCCTTCCCGTTTGAGATAACAGATAAAGTTATGAATGATTTTGCCCATGCACAAAAGTAATAGAAATATGTCAGCAAATTGAAATGAACATTTAGTATTTTAACTTGCTGACATTTCTGTACGTGTTATTCATCCATACAAACAAAGATTTTACACATTGTAAACCATCCTTGGTGTAGGATTACTTTTTCCTGTTAATTTCAGTCTTATGCCACCAGTAGTTTAAGAGTTTATCAGTTACATCTGTTTTATTTATATATATGAGGAATCACTTTGAGCTCAAATCTATTGCGAAATATACACTTCAAATATATAAACATTAGTTATTCAATATAAGTCAAATGGAAGGCCATTTTGGATAACCTGTTATTCTTTAATGTTAAGATTTATCATATAATTATATTTAACGAAAATAAAATAATAATAAAAAAATTTTAATGTCTACACAGCATCCCCCTTCCTCCGCAAATCCCTCACAACGTAGTTTAGTGACTTTTCCTATTATTTTAAACTAGTAGGAGGCCGCCTGGAATTGCCCGGTCATAAAATACGGTTAAATATGATATTCTAATTTATAGAATCAATAAAAAAAAAAATAAATAAATAAAATAAAAAAAAGTCAAACTTAGGTGCCATCAGCTAGAAGCGAAACCGCAAGCAAAAAGAAAAATGCTGAACGCCAACTTGCAAACATTAAGTTTGTAAGCGAACATGTTATTGATCGGACCGCAACAACATGTTATAACGCTGCAAATTTAAAATGAAATAACGAATCGACCGTTCATGTATGTGCGATTAATAAACAGCGTCGAAACCAAGGTTTTTACCTGACCCCCGCCCCCGCCTCTTCAAACAAAACATTGCTACAAGAAATAATTGACAACTTCTAATTTTTCAATATTATGCATCTGAGAGACCGCTCTTTCTAACGATACCAGGTTCGTGCCTGCTTGATAGAGATGACAAAATTTTTAGCGGACATATAAACACACAAACAGATGGTTGAGATTTATATAATAGACTAGCGTGGATACC